>NW_017259302.1:1563931-1582304 GCF_001594045.1 Atta colombica
ATCTGTATTAATTAAAAATCTGTATTAACTAAAAATAAACTAAAAATAATAAATAATTATTAAATTAGTGTAAAAAATGAATTCCCATTTTATTACATAAAAAACATATATTTTACAATTTTAAAAATAATAGGATAAATTATGAATTAAAAATGTGAATAATGATATTTATGTATATGTTTGATTTTATTATTAATATCTCCACAGAAAAATATTTAACGATTAATACATTAATAGAAATTTCATTTTATTTGTGCTTGAATCAACCGGTTAAATATAATTAAGTGATTACATATTTCACAATTGCGACATGTGTCAATGACGTGCTTATTATACGATAATACTTCTAATTCTTCCTAATGAGCTTTAACTGTAACATCAAATTTACGTTTTCCTCAGAAAAAGTTAATACTTATTCGTTATTTTTTTTTTACAAATGGTGACAAGTTTTACATGACACTGGATTAGAGTACTTTAAATGACAGCATACTTTCACTGAATGATTCACAGAAGTTCAAATGTCAAACAGGAGGTACGGCAACATTTACCCGTAATTGCTTTGTCATTATCCTTTAAACTTCCTTGTTCAATTAAATCGTGAAGGCCCACATGATGAAACACGCAATTTTCAATTAAAACAATAAGTTTACAACAAAGATTTGTATTATATTTTTAAATGCGAATTTTATAAGTTGTTAGATTGTTCGTATATCTCTTACATTTATAAGTTAATTGAATTTGATTTCTTAGAGATTTCTTAGAGAAAAAAAAGTAGTATATATTTTAATAATATATATTTTTAGAAGTAGTATATATTTTATATGTATATATTTTAAATAATTTAAAAATTTTATAACGCTTTTTCCTTTATTTGTAATGTTTCTTATAAATGAATATTAAGTTCTTTAATCTTTTATACTAACAATTTGCTATAATATTATAATTTAACATAATAATGGATGATTGATTACTTTCCAAACTATCAAGATTACCCTGTAAAATTAATTAATAAAACAGTATTTATATATAATTTTGTTTGACTTATGATAATTAGAATTTGATAATAAAATGTACGTCATTGATTAATAAATTGTTTGATTAATAAATTTAATTGATTAATTGATTGATTAATAAAATGTACGTCAAGTTTTAAGAACTAAAAGCTAATAATAAACACAAAACTCTTCTCGAATGAGAAACATGTCTCTTATCATGATATTCGCTTTCGCTTCATCTTCTGTCAATTAAACGTAACAAGAGATATTACGCACGTTTATTTTGCACCGCAGGGTGTAATGCGTGCTCTAGGACACTGTAATGCCGGAGTCGCGGAACTTTTAATTATCGAGCGCGTTAAGAGTCCGCCTTCACTCACAAAAAAGAGCAATCCCTTTCGCGAAGCCACTTACGTCCAGACGAAAGGACAAACGAGTCGGCGAGGAACAGCAGACGCGCATACGGCCTCATATCGCATAAGTTCTATGGACGCCATGTAGTCGCGCCCGCCATCTTGTAATTAGGGGATCAAGGAGGCATCGCTTTAATGAGCCGCGGGCACGACTGGCTGGCAATGCGCGGAGCGTGCAAGAGAGCGAAACTCGTAATATAAAAGCGCGCGGCCAACCGCGGGCGCAGAAGCAAAAAGGTGTGCTCGAGCAAAGTATTTCATACGCCGGGACAGAGACGGAGATAGGAGGAGAGAGTAAGAGAGGGGAAAACACCGAGAGGCGAGGACGGCAGAAACATGTACCGCGAGATAGAGAGAAAGAAAGAGAGAGGAACTAAGAAGAAACAAGCGAAGGTACAGTGTTCAAGAAATACAGAACTTCATGGCACGAAGAAGAAGAAGAGGAAGAAGAAGAAGAAGAAGAAGAAGAAGTAGAAGAAATAGAAGAGAAAAAGGAGAAAGAGAAAGAAGTAGACAAGATAAAAGAAGAGAAGAAACGGATATGAAGGAAGCGGATGAGGGACGACGAGAGAAGCGGCGAGTGCAACACGCGGAAAGAATATGTCGGAGAGGAAAAAGAGAAGCGACTCCAGCGAGAGAGGACGAGAGCAGAGGGATAAAGATAGAAACTGGAAGGAAGGGGCAGGAGAGATTCAATTGCAATAAAAGCATCGTGTCCATAATCTTAGACGGCGAGGTGTAGGAGAAGGAGGAAGGGTAGGTCTGGTAGGTCGAGCCACCGCACGAGTTACGTATGAGGAATCCGCCACGGGCGTGGCCACATCAACGAGCGCGCGAGCAAAGCTCTCCTCTTCCCTGCTTGCGATTTTTTTCAGCCGCGTGCGCGGCATTGCACACGGAGATGCGGCGGGGAGAGAAGTAGACTCGGGAGAAAAGTAGCGATATGTTTAGCCATTATGAGAGATCGAATGTAATTGCAAGTCGGCGCGATGCCGACGATGCTTTTTCGCGTACACGATTCATCGAACGAGATATATGCCTTAAAGTAAATCTTTGTATGTATCGCGAGTTTTTGATTGTCATAATATCGCAATTTTTGTAAGAAAAATTTCTTGCAATTCTGATGAAATGGTTCAGATCGTAGATCTTGGGATAAGCGAAAACTACTAGCGATCGAGCCAGAAATGTCGAACAATAAAGAGCATCGAAGAGAAAATGCATCAAATAAAGTATCAGCATTTTTCTCCACTTCTCTTATAGCTACACGCCATTATAATGGTGTTGCAATGCTGGTACATCGCGGTGATATGGCACCCTGGCATTGAGACTCGGTTGTAATGAAAGACTCGAGTTGTGCATAGACAATCGGGTACCTATGAAACTGGTCATGCACATATGCGCGATACTTCGGCAGATATCGAGCTGTCGGTGCGTATGTGTGCGAGCGCTGATTTGTAGAGTTAGCTAACAGGGCGGGTTCCAGTTGTATCTAGCATTACGTATTCTAGAGTTATGTACAATATATAACTATTCACATTTAGCCTTGAACGTGGCTACAAAATTGGAATCCATGAAAATATAGCTATACATATAGAAAAAGAATGTGTGAGAAAAAGAAAGAAAGTATAATACATTCTCCTAATTCAAATTATTGAAGCAATAAGTATTTTGAATGTTATAGATTAAGATACTAGAATACTTGGATATACTTATAATAGAACAGATTGCTATACTTTTTAATTTATATGTATTTCAACAAACGCTATACTTGAATTAATAAAAGTGTAAGTATAAATTTTATGATTTCGAGTTTTTTTTTTCATTAAAATCAGAGAGAGCAACGAAATTTATTTACATATATTAACTTTTGGTTAAGGATGAAATAAAAATATCTGTATGATTAATTGCTGCTAAATGAAATAAAAGAGCGTGGTTAGCATGACATATTGTCATCAAAGATTGCAAATTTTCAGTGCTAGTTATAAAGTAATCTTACTTTAATCTTGCATATGTACGTAAGCTTACCACGGATTTCGCTACGGGGCAGGTTACAAGTTACATTCGAGATATTGCGTATCCATCGATCTATGCGTCGTTCATATCCAGACAACGAAATTAGACATGATCTATCGCATTTGCAACAAAATCTCGCATGTTACATATCCCATCGATTGCACGATCTATCGCAATCCAAGGCATTATCGAGACGGGTGATTGCGTCCATTGCCAACTACAATTTACGCGTAACCTATCCACCAATCTGCACCTTGTTGGGTTCGAACCGGTGGAATTAGAAATGATCTCGAACTGTCATGAAACACACCGATAGGTTTCCTCAACTGCCAGTCAGAGAGACCTATCGATCTGTCGATCATCCATGTCTCTCCACGTGACGTAGACAATATTGAATGGCAAACTCTCTATAGTAGTTACATATCTCTCGTTATAGTTATATCTTGTTCGCAATTTGGTTGTGCAAGTCTATGCTCCATTAAAAATTGATACAAGTGCGATTGAGTTTTTTTAATATCTAAAGTTATAATACAACTATCAGATAATCTAAATCGTATTCTGTCCTAATATAATTTTTTACGCATAAAAGTTATGAGTTCACTGATTAATAATAAAATGTATAACATATAATATAAAGTTTTATTGTACATCGCACAAAGAAAAACATTTTTCGCTAATTCACTTGACAAGTAAACGATAATATTCGATTTAACACAAGCATTATTAATAAACTAACTATTAATAAACTTAATAAACGCGCCAATACTTCTGAATAAACATATTTCTTTTAATCTTTTTATCCCTTATTATTTTCCGTCAACGATTTCTGCGTATAACTGATACTTCTCTGTTAATCTATGAACATTTATTGCAAAATCGTAGCATTGCAGGTGACAATTACATAAATATACTGCCGTTGCTGCAAAGAGCGAACGAATAGGTAGGTATGATTTTGCAATAACCACAGCTGTCAGTCTCCTTCCTGCGATATACGCCCATTGCAATTATATCTTACGCTATTCGCCTATTTAACGTGCGGCATTAATAATCGGTAGGACGTAATGTACAAGAATGCAGATGAGGACATAATCGCAAGATAACCGAATAAATTATATAGTTAATTATTCTCTCCGGCAAGCATTCGCTGACAAATTTACCGAAGTTTCTCTTCGCGAGTTCCAGGATATCGTGGACAAAGATCTCATCGAACTACCCGATCACGAAACAAAGACTATATTTGCCGTATTAACATGTTATTCCGAAACAATATGTCGTGTCCCTCCCACACACACTTTGCAGCGTGAACATCGCCGCTATAGGGTTAAATGATATGCCGCTCAGTGGCTACGTCGTTCCCGGTTGCAACGCCCAAGGAAAGTACGTTACACACGAACACGCGGCAATTCGTAATTTTCTGTTTTCGAGAATACCGCGGCAACAAAGAAGTGTAATTGAACCACGCAGATGTTGAAGTCACGAATCGTTTCTCATCATCTGCTTATAACGTGAACGTTTCGATGGAATCATCATTCGATTATCACTGTCGATAGCTAAACTCTCATATTTTAAAATTAAAGAAAAGAAATACAATATTGAGCAAATCTAGAAATGCATCTCATTCTGGATTTGATTA
The DNA here is from genome assembly GCF_001594045.1 of Atta colombica. Classification (NCBI taxonomy): domain Eukaryota; kingdom Metazoa; phylum Arthropoda; class Insecta; order Hymenoptera; family Formicidae; genus Atta; species Atta colombica. The sequence goes on from NW_017259302.1 coordinate 1,568,986, forward strand.
TATAGTTTCGAAATTATATGAGAATGAGTGATAATGTAGAAATAAGTAAGTTAGTAAAGTAAGAATAAAGTAGTTTGATAATAAAACAGATAATTTTTGACTTGATAATTTATAAACACAGAAATATAAATTGTTATCTTTATACATTGTAAAATTCTGAAAATTTGTACAAACGTGTGATGTTCAATGACATAAAAATCCGGGTTCTAATAATTGAGAAAGAATACGAGAGAAAATTTCATAAAAAAGATCTCATATTAACTATGCATATGGAAAAGTGGGTAAAATGAGTTAATTTTCATATGTAACGTATTATAATGTAATAAATAAAAGATACTATACAAAACTTAATAAATGGATTTTTAGATAGATGGAATTTTTGAGTGTACCAAATGGAATTATTGTGTGTACCAAAAGTATGAAACTTACGCTCACAGAATACAGCTTTGATATACACAATTTAAAAATTATTTATTATTAGGTCTTTATATCTAAAACATTTATTTTTCATCATACTATAAGTTCAGTGAGATCCAATTTTTGATAAAATCAGTACAGAGTTTTTTATACATAAGAATTTTACAATACGCGCACAAAAATTTGCAACATATGTTTATTGATTCTGTTTATAATGTTTGATGCATTAGTTTTTGAAATCAAAATCATTTTTTCATAAAAAAAAGTTAGCTGACTCGTACAGAAGATTAACACATTTTGAGAATGTTATTAGGAAGAATATATTCCAACAGATGCAGTTCATTGAAACTTCCTTCATGCAGAGAACGACGGAATGATGAAACGAAGGAAAATGAGAGAGCATTCGAGGTGTAGTTAACACGCAGAGAATTTAGTTACGTCACAGTCGAGACGAGTGGAGCTCGTGTACCTATATCAGGTCACCCGGAGCCGTCGTCCGCCTTCGCCGTGTTATTAGCGAATTCCGACGAATCTGTGCCCGACGAAATCGATCGAGCGGGCGGTCGAACGGACGGAGTTATCGAGAGATCCAGCGTTCGGATCTCGGGACTCACGCGCGAAAGGGACCGTAGAAGGCCCGCGCGCGAGGTCCAGAGAGACGAGAGATAACGAACGTTGCAACAGGGCTACGTTGCTACAGAGCTACACTTTGGGCCATTCGAACGAATTGTCGCGACCCGTGTGGTGATTTATCTGGTCTAGGATAGAATGTAAGTATCGCCAATAGTGCAGTGGAGTACAGGAACGTGCTCTTAGAACTGAAAAAGTTACCCCGTTTACGCCAGCTTCACCTCGTGAATCAGATACAGGTATCTGCAGCATAATATATCACACAAGAACGTTTGGCTCGAGCCCCTCGGGACATGCGGGTGTATAATCTTTGGCCGGCCGAGCGGAGCTAAGAGTTTGGGCCCAATTACAGGGCCAGTACCACCGAGCGGACGGACGGATGAACGCTCGGACGAACGAACGGATGGATGGACGGATGGACGAAGGAACGAACGAACGAACGAACGAACGAAAGAAAGAAAGAACAAACGAGCGAGGCAACGAATGAACACACGTCTCCACCTTCGAAACTTACGAAGCGAGGCATCGCGATTGCGACGACGGTGTGTGTGCATATCGCGGCGAGCGTAAGAATGCATGCGTACTGCTGTTTCATGACGCTGCAACGATGAACGATGAACAGGAATTTGTAAAGAGAAAACCCGCCGAGTCGGGAGAGGATGAATGATAATAGCCTCCGACGAAATTCGAGTCGCTCATGTCGCTCTTATGACCCAATCGCTGTTGTCCTCCGTGTAGAACAAGTAGACAAAAGGATCTGTATTCTTTTTATAAAAATCAAAAGCGAGATAAAGCTACCATCATACAGTCTTGAGATTTCAAGATACATTTTCGCAATGCGTTCTCGTTCAATCAATGAGTGATTTGCTTTCTAAATTCCTCATTTTTAATAATGATAATGTTTTAAATATTATGAAATATTCAAATATTAAGAGATAATTGTGCGTAGATAAATTATAATTCGCTGTTGCACATATGTCGCAAAACAGAAGAACTGTAAGACTTAACTTTGGGATGTAACAGTTTTATTATTTAAATTCTGCATTAAATTTGATAGTCATGTTCGAAAATTTCTATTTCATCCACCAAAAATTTGCATAACATTCTGTCTATTTTCGAGAGAGAGCATTTAGCATAAGCTCGTTAAACGTATTAATTAATGCATTATACGATATGGAAAATTATGTGACACGGTGCAACAAATGTTAGAAGGAGATCATTTAGCGAGCGAAAGTGAAATTGTAATTTTGGCGAGACATTAAATGTGTTATTGGATGAAACAGATTCGCGACGAGAGGGAACCAATTAATATACCGGCGCTAAAAAGTGTTAAACACGGATAGCGTTTCTGTAATTGCTAGCAAATGAGGTACGTAATCAACATACATTATAATCGAACTGCGTTATAATTGTGTAAATTAACCGTGGGAGGTGCCATACCCGTGGCAATTATCGAGACAAATATTAACGATTTTATAAGAGTATTTGGAATATTTGCGGAAATGATAGCCGTCCGAGAATGACGGTAGTGATAATATTAAAGTGCTTCTATCATGGAATGAGTGTCAAAAACTGATGATATAAAGGATCTGATAAAACAATATTTGCGTATGAGATATTACCTCACGAAAATAAACAACACAGTAAATGAATAAAATAATATTACAAACTAAATCAATCAAAGCTTTAAAAACAAAATTTATCTTTTCATTTTTAAAAATTTCAAGATCTTTCTATAGCAAACTCACTAGAAAAATATTTGTAATTAATCATACAGTTAAATATAAAATTTTTATAATTAAATATATAATAATATTAAAAAATATTTTATATTTAAAGATACGATTAAATGATACGTTTGAATTAATGTTTATATTACCTACATAGATTTGCATCGCGATCAAATATTTCATACAATTTATCTTCCTTTCGGGATTATCCCCAGAAAAATTCATCGCAAAACATATTCATTCGCTGAACCACAATTATGTCATTATAGTCACGATATTTTTATAAAATCTAAGAGGCGATTTTATTGTCAATGGGTGGTCGCGAGCGATACGGCGAAGACCAAAGAGCGAACGTAAGGAAGGGCTTCTCTTCCTGGCCAGACGAAGCCAGGACTTCTCGGGCACATAATTAGCCAACATCTATCAGCCCGGAGCTATCAGCTCTGTATCCGAACCACCCTCGAGACAACGTTGTGCATACGGCATTTGTGTCTTCTTATAGCAAGAGGTTATCTATCAGGTGGAGGAAAAAATGACAGTAATGCTTTCAACGAAACAAACGTATCTCTCCTATAAGGTTTCGATGTCACTGTATGCAACGAGATAATATGGAGTTTCTATGAAATCTCAAAGATTTCTCTTTCAAAGATAAAAATGAAAATAATAATGTAATAGATATATTATACATAGATGTAAAATAACACAAATGTAAATATATATATATAATAATGAACGTATTTCTCCCCTTCCTCTCTTTAAAATGTATCACCGTCAGATTTAACATGAAATATTTATTTAATTTAGGTAATATAATTTTCAAATTGTAAACTTGTTCAATGAGAAAAATTCTTTATAATACATTACATAATAATCGATAAACTTGTATCAAATATATTTTAATTAATGGTTCAAATCAATGTTTTATTTTACTTTGAATAAATCTCGACAAAAACTTATTATAGACTATTAACAGATTAACTAAATTAATAACAGATTATTAAATAAATATCCAAACTTATACCGTAATATTTCAGTACTGAATTAATCTTACAAATTTACGAAAATCATTTATTACGTGAGAACGTTCCGTGATTTTCGAGGTTTAAATGGCTTTTCGTACATGTAATGATCTAATATCTCTCATTATCGCTCCACTCGATACGCGTAATTGATAATGTACACGTTAAAGGGAGCGTGCTAATTGCGAGAGATGCGATTGGCCTGCGCTCATCGGCAGGTGCGTAGAGAGCGCTTTTTTCTCGTCGAAAATTCCGCCTCACACGCGATTTTGACAAACAAAACCTTTCCCGTGCGCGCGGCGAACTTCCGAAACTAATTATTTTGTCAGTTGCATTTCGACAAGCCGTAGCCAGAATCGACAGTTGAACACTGGAGCCGATTTCTCATCCGTCAAACGATCCGTCCCTCGAAATATTGAATTCACCGTTTAACGAAGCTTCGTTCTGCATTACAGATATTAATTTTCATCTATTGTTTACTATTGATATGTCTCGAAGCTGAAAATCTTGCCAATCATTGATTGTTGATATTATACGACAGGTATTTAATTGTTTACATTTACGTTCAAAGAATTGTAAGTTAAGAAGCATTTTTAATACAGGAATAATACCACAAAATAATATTATTTTATAAATATACGAGTAACAGTAAGGGTAATTACATTTTATAACGACAGATTTAATGGTATAATTAAATTATCTTTTCAAGCGTTACATGAAAATTCAATACCTAAGCGTAAATGGATCTTTATTATTTCAACAGATCAGTATCAAATATCTAGCACGTTATGAAAGCCATCTTTTCCGATAAATCGCGTTGACCCTAAAATATTCTGATGTAAAAGAGTATATATTGCGTAAATATTGCAATTAAAACGTTTACATTCTATACTATGGCAGGAGATACAAGAAAAAAAAATGTTGCAATATATGTATTGAACATTGACAATTAAACAATCTTCCGCCGTAAAATGGAATCGCTCCAAGCGTAAAGGCGCTGTAAAATTTTAATTATCGTTTACATTTAGACTGGGCGGGACAATGTTTGGAAAAACGGACGATTATCGATAGCGTCATTTGATGTTCGAAAGTGTAGCATTGTTGATTATCTGCTCATCGAATATACGCAACAAATTTCCCTGAAGCGATCCACCTTTCACATCAACGGAGACAGCTGCGTGCTGGTTGTGGGGGCGAAAACCACAAAAAAAAAAATATATATATATATATAATGTATATTGGCGACGTGAAATTTCTAAGAGAAAATTTCCGATCGACATCTTAAGTGGCATCTTGAAGTGGCACGCGCTACATTATATTAATTATTCGTAGCATGTACAGCACACCATCCGTTGTTATATACATATTTCTATACCGCGGAAATCATTATCCCAGTTTCTGCTAACTTATCAGATGGCATGCTGTATACAATGTGTAATAAGAGTCCTGAAACAACCAAATATTACACCTGCAGCCAATCATCCGCAAAAAAATATCATATAGATGGCCGTCTTCTGCTGTTGTGCTCAATCTCAAATTTAAGATATCTACAAAGCAATTTTATCGATGCAGAGTTTTATTGAATACCAAGAATTGTTGAATGGCCTAAAAATAAATATATATCTGGATACAATTCTTTTATTTAAAAAACTAAAATATATCTAAAAAATTATTGCAATATTTTTAAATAATACAATTATTAAATTTTAAAAATATAAAAATCAGAGTGACTTATAGAATCTTGAAGTTACATCTTTTTCCGTTAAATGTGTAAAGAATTTAAAAATATTTTAGAAATTAAATTCCACTCAGAACAAAAAAAAAATAAATTTTATAAAATTATTTTTTGTATATTTTTAGATATTCCAATTACTTCGATCTACAAATTAATCCCGTTATCTGAAATGTAACAGATAGAAATAATAAGAAATAATGTATGAAATGGTGAGATATACACTCATACGAGTGCAGTAGTACGTAATTTTCGACGAAGCAACTTTAACGAAAAATTATATTAGTTAATGTCCAATTGATCTTCCGACGATTATGCAAATTATGTTTATTACGGCAATAACATTGTTGGTTATCTGGCGAATCGCGCGAGAGCACGCACGTAGCTACTTTTGCGATGCTTGACACATCCGCACGATACGAGGAACACCTGCGGGTAAACGACATGCAAAAATTCGCCCGGTTAACATTCGCGCTGCCAGGCACATCTGACCACTGGCAATGGACGGACAAAATCTTAAAAGAAAGTGAAAGTCCCATTTACATTCGTGTGACTTCCGCGACCACGGTTAACATTAATTTTCATAATCGCTCAAAATTCCACGAATGTCATGCGTCTGTCGTGCACAGATTAAAAGAAAATTAAATAATTTTCTAATATATTTCCAAATTTCTTTTAATAAAATTCTTCAAATTCCTACATGTTATGTATATATACATACACACACGCGCGCGTGTATATAAATATGTGAGTGTGTATACGCACGGAAAAAAATGTTTGGTTGAATTAACTGAAATTCTGATGGAAAATGAACAATTCAGAAGTCTAGTTAAATCTACAAGATTTCTGGTTAAATCTACTGAATGTTGGTCATTTTAACTGAAATTTTTAACAGATTTAACCAGAAATCTTGTAGATTTATAACTATAATTCTGGAGTGTTCATTTTCCACCAAAATTCTAGTTAATTCAACCAAACATTTTTTTCTGTGCATGAGTGGTAATTTAATAACTCAATGACTCTCTTTTTAAGGAATCTATATAAGAGGAGACTATATTAAAAAATAAATCGAGTTTAGATTAAAAAAAAAATAACTTATCAAACTGCCCACGTGTATACATGTATAAAGTATCAAATAAAAAAACCGATATACTATGCTTACATTTAAAAATTTTAAATGTCATATAACTGATATCACAATTTTTTATTATTTAATATTAATTTAATATCATACAAACGCTCATGAGAGATACCTATAAACTTTTCCCGTATTAATATTATTCTTCTTTATTATTTTTTAAACTGATTGCGTTTTATTTTCTCTTTTAACTATCAATAATCGATTATTCCTTCAATGATATTCGATCGATTCGAGTATTTATGCTAATAACGATTCACGATTCACTCTTGAAACGATCCACAGTCGGAGAAACGGAAAGCGACACCTGCGACTTTCGATGCAAAAATGCACGGCAATATACATATTCGGCACGCCGCGGGCTAAGCTGGGATCCGTAACCCGCGTGTGCTTTCGTACATATGCGATCGCGCGATGCCCCGAACGATCCCTTTCGGTCCGGTCCGCGAGCGTTTACCATAATTCATGTTAATTGTCCTCAGCACGCGCGCAGCTGTCCTAAATCCCACGCGCCGTGATTGCATTTCGCTGCGGGACAAACATTTCGAACAGTTTCGGAGTCTGTACTTAGACGTAGCTCAGCGCGCGGACTCAACGGGGCATTATCGTCTCCGCACGGTAACGCCAATCCCTTTTGTGTCCAGGGGATACGTTTTTTTCTGCATCCGTGCATTTCGTCGGATCTCGTCGGATCTTCGCAAATCTAACGGACGTATATACGTGGCGTGCAACGTTATTACGGTTTCGCGAGTGTGGAATGTAATGCGATTAACAAGAACGAAGAACGAAGCAATGGAAGAGAAAAATTGGAGAACGAGTTTAATCTCATACCACTTAGATAAAGTTCCACTTTAAAAGATACGCTTTTCATTTTTGGAACTAAATAGCGAATTCTGTTTTTTTTCCCCTTCGTATCCTTTCAGAATAATTTAGAATGTAATTTTATTGTAATGTCAATATCTTCCATTATAAAAACGGCATAAATTTTTCAAAATAATAAAAATAGAAAATTATTAGAATTAGTATTTCAATCATATCATTAATATAAACTGCTTATGATATTCTGAGTCTACTCTAATCGTTGTAATCACTTTTTTTATCTTTTGATTTTACAATACGCGAATTTTGTTTGCAATAAAAAAAACGAAACGATTATAAAGCGCAAAATTTATTTATCAAAAATATTCGAGCCTCAAGATTCACGACTAGTTGTATAAAGCAGGTCGTTGAAGTTTCGCAATTAATTACTCGTTTAACATGAAACCCTGTATATGCAGCTGCCATAAATCGACGCTCGGCAATTTCATTATTTAATCTTATGGGGCGATAATGGGCACTCTCCGTTGTCGAAGCGCGATGAATTTAATTGGTCGATCGTACCATCGCACAGTTGAGGCTTTTATATATTCACGGATGAGTGTCCAGCGCCAGATCAGCTATATTATTATATACATTCGTGGACACACGCAATGTGTCTGGTATCGATATACAATTTTGACAGTTTATTGACGCACGCAATTCTCATTCACATATGTCTCTCTCTCACATATTGGTAATATTGATATATTATAAATCCTAACTATACACCCTTAGTTATTAGTGTTAATTTTTAGAATAGATATAATTATATATAATTTGATTCTAAAAATGTATGCAGTAATAAATAATATACAGCGCTGTATATTCTTTATTACCGCACATATTTTGCCAAAAAATCTTCTATAGTTTATTTTTATTTGCTGATATTTCAATTAATTTGCACATTTTATACTTTTTTTATTATTCACTATACATGCTGTTCGTTTAATATTGTATAATAGTAGCGATAATTTGAACAGTTAATGTTGTTACGCGGGAAATCCTTGACAAGAGAAGAATAAAGCAGAAATATCGTCAAGAGATTCGAGTGAGCGTAAGATGCCCCGGTGTAAATCGACGCACGACGATTTCATTATTTAATCTCACGGGGCGATAATGGCCGCCCTTTGCTCCGACAGAATCGTGCCGGGCGCTCGTTTGTTCGCGAAGCTCTTCTCATTCTAACGCGAAGCGGGAGGGAACGATGGCCAAGCATATCGGTAACACTAACTCGGCCCCACACGAGCCATGAGTCGGTTGCTCGTTTCCTCTTCACGGGGTCGGCGGTGAAGCCACGTGGCGGCGCGTGCCGCAAACTAAAAAAGACCCTTCGTGCTCTCGAGTCCAAGTTCAGTCGCGGGACGAATATAATTAACCATCAGTTTTGGGTTTCTTCGGAGGAACAACACCCGTGGCGGCGCGCACACACACTCGTGGCTGCGAATTCTATTCAAAAGAGGGTAGAACAGAGATGGCCGATCGAGAAGAGCGGGAGAGAGCGAGGAAGGTGAACGAGAGAAAAGAGAATGGCTGAAGAACGAGAGGGAGGGATCGGTAGGAGAGACACGAGCAGCTAGAAAGGCGGAATATATTTCAGATTGGACATAGCTCACATAAACGAGATCAGTGAAACGAGAGAAGAGATCGACCGAAGAGCCGTGGAAAAATGGTGTTGTAGTGCGTTTAGCAAAGGTGTAATCCTAGCGGCCGAACGTATGCAAATAATTACGTGAAACTCAATCCTTGTCTATTCTTCTCGCGCTGAACATGATGATTAAGATACAAGGCGCTTGAGCTCTAGGACGTTCCTTCCAAATATAAAGATTTAATTTTTTAAATGGCGCAATATATATTCTATTGTGATAAAAAATCATGATATTAAACGTTTCTCAAAAATTGACATATTTAAAATTTTAATTGTTTTCAAAATTGACTTGCAAACCAAGTGTATTTAACTTGTCAGTGTAAAGTGTATTTAACTCTTTTTAAACGAAAATCAAATTTGTTTTCCACTACGCGATGTAACTTAGAAACTAGTGATAATCAAACAGAATGTATTTAAACAATCCTTTTAACACAGGGAAAAAGAGGAAGAGAGAGAGAGAGAGAGAGAGAGAGAGAGAGAGAGAGAGAGAGAGAGAGATATGATGATCCAAGGAACATCTGATTACAGAAGCGATCTTCATTTAATTAACAAAGTAATTGCAGGGTCGAATCTTTCGATATAGCTCAAGGGGACGTTGACGGGCTTGATTGAAATGTTGGTAGAAAAAAAAAATAAATAATACAATTTGGCCAAGGCGGTCGTTATAACGCTAATTACGTATAATCTCAAACCCCAAAGCTATATCCGTCGAACCAAGTAATAATCGTAAAACTAAAACTTGAAAGTCTTGAGATCAAAGTACTAGAGATCATACTAGGAAGTTGTAGATCAAATTTCGTGTAATTGCTGAAATACAATTCTATTTACACTATGTGCATGATGGAGAGGACTATATTATTAATAGATAAAATTAATTACATCATCATTTTTGTATCTCATCATCATGCAATACTTCAATAACGTATTCTCAAGATTAATTGAGAAAATGGAAGGCTAATATACAAAAGTCTAATATATAAATGTCAACAATTGTCGAATTATAAATTATCATATTTTATGTAGAGTTTATTCATTTATTTATTTATTTATTCATTTTATTCATTTTGATTTATTATACGTGAATTTTATCGTTTATCTGTTCTTGATCTTCAGTTTACGTAATACTGATTTTTACTGCTTAGCTGATTGTATGTACATAATAATCAATTGATATTATAAAAAGATATTGTAAAAACATAATAAATTTTAACTGTTACATGAAAATGCTAGAAAAGATAAGAATAAAACTTCTGCATTATATATATGTATATGTAGATAAAAATAATTACCATTAATAATAATTATTAGTTCATTTTTATTATTTAAGTAAATTAAATTGAAACATGCTATGTAAGTAAATAACATTTTCTGTCTGTCTTTTTATATTTTTAGCTCGTAACGTATGCATATTGAAAAAACCTCCAAGTATTGCTGCTTCTTTTGCACTAATTTATATAGTATCTGATGCACGCTATAGCATACTAAACACACTAGGTCTGAAATTTTATTTAGAAAATATTTAAGAAGAAAAAAGAAAAAACAAATTAACATATTTAAATATTAACCATTTTTCTCTACCGTTTTATACATTCTATTTTTATTTTACGTACGTACATACATAAATAAATTACTTTCATATCTTCATTATTCGTTAAGATATATGTAAACGTGAAGAAATACAAACTTTGCAATTTGAAAATGTCAATATACATATTATTATAATTTTGTTTTTTCTTTTTCGTTATGTTTTATTTTCTTGAACATAATCGAAAATTAAATGTATCATAATGTACAGAAAGTGTATCTATATAAAAAGTTGACATAAAAAATTATTCAAATAATGCTAATATTTTCGTGATGTTATCTCGACTTTCTGAAAATCTATCTACATATACAAAGTATTTAAGAAAAAATATATTAACAATAATTTTTGTAGAAGAAAATCTCTGTTCGGTAAAAATCATGCTATTGTTTTTTATTTTCTTTTATTGACAATGAACTTACTCTATTTGGAAATCTTTTCTATTATTTATTTCGTTGATTTATTTCGCGAATTTATTTCATAAGTTTTCGATAATTGATACACATCTTGTAATTAGTATTCTATTATATATGTATAAGAAGCTATAATATACGAATAAATGAATGTATCAATATTATCACTTTTATTTTATTTGTTTTATATATGCATTCTCGTTTACACGCGCGATATATCGATGGATAATTGTTCCAGGATTAAATAACTAGTTTTAATCTTTCTAACAAATCAATCCAGGCAATGGATTTTTGATGGCTTACATTTATATTTATACGTACATTTATATTTATACATATTACATGTATGCAGCTATTAACGTGATACATACACATATTTACATACATCATGTGTATATATATATATATATATATATCTGTTTCAATTTTCACAGATCCATTATCTCAAATAAAATAAAACATGATTTGTCACTCATCGTTACCTCACCTGCGCAGCAGCGGAGTTGTGACGCATAAGCTACGTCTTTAAACTATAAAATAAAAATATACTTAAATTAATTTAAATACGCATTAATATAATTATAGTAATTTACAATAGTTATGAATGACTAATTCCTCAAATAATAACATAGATAATAAATATATTTTAAGTAAATTACTTACCTCATAGTTCCTCCGCCCCTTTCTGGACCTTTTCTGCTCTCTAACTTACTCCTTCATGGCACTCATATATTCACTCGCGAAAAAGCGATTAATTGTAGACAATTTAATCATAGAATATGCTACTTTACACGGCACTCCCGACGTTAATCACGACATGCATTTTTCTATATTACAATAGAAAGATAACACAAAAAATATGATCGTGAAGATAAAAAATATAATCAACATGAAACGCTACATTTTGCAAATGATTCTCGAACAACAAATATTTTAATAAGCGACAGACATCATTAAATTTATATCACGCGATTGTTAAATAGTAATACAAAGGATTAATTACAGTTGTATTTATTACAATGACGCGAATTTTGCAAATCACAAGTATCATTTATAAATACAGAAATTACACGGATTACCTCCATGTCCAGTCTTAGAATGCCAACGTTTCGTGAACATTGCAGTTGACATTCTAAGAGTGGATTTGGAAACGCATAATTTCTGTATAGAAAGTGCCCATGAAAGCCTCAAAAGTATTATCATTCATAAAATGATAGATAAATAATAATAAATGATAGCTATATCATGTTTTTTAATTATTCAAATCAAACGATCCAGCAAATTACATTTCTCTTTTGCAATAAATTCTCTGATGGAAAATCCAAGCACGACGCAAAATATATTCGAATACCAACATTACTAAAGGAACAATATCGTCTATAAATTTAACATGTATTTATAATAGTGTATTATAATTTTATTATCCCATTTTTTATCATCTAATTTCGGATGAATAGAATCGCACGAAATATCTATCTCAATAAGGGAATGTTACGACTGCAGTTACGACTGTTACGTTAATCGCACCGATTGCGTCAATGTCACTAAGGCTGTGGTCAAAGTTTCATTACAAATGCTTTGAAGCATTTGATGGAATTAGAAGAAAGAATTTTACAAACTGATCAATTAAAAAACGCTTCAAAGAGTTTGCAGCACCGCGTTGACCGTATCCTAATCGTAACGACCATGAAATATACAGTCGACATTTATGGCATCTTCTAATATTCTTCGCGATCGCGTTCCGAAAGACAAATGCGACGATGTACAGGAGTGACACGCGCCGTTATTCATCCGCTCGAGGCTCGACGCGCGAATGACAACACGTTTAGTGTTGTCTTGCTTACGCATAATGGCCTTCGCGCATTATACGTAATAAAAAAAAAACAAACATCAAGGTTGTACACTAGACGGTTTCGTGATTTTGAAATATTTAACGTATTGTAAAACAAGTTTGTGATTTTGTGTCAAGTATACTGTTTTTTGCGCTCCGAATTTCGACAAATAATTCTAGGTATTATCATGCGTTTCTTATCATCGTCTTTTATATTATATTTATAAGGCAGTATCTTTTTAATTTTTTTCCATATGAATATTGCGTATAAAGTTTTCTTTTCTTTTTTATATATATATGGATTTTATATATATATATATATAT
>NW_017259302.1:1582328-1603798 GCF_001594045.1 Atta colombica
TATATATATACAATGAGTACAAAAAATATTCGTACAAGGAAAATATTTTTTAAAAAACTTTATTTTTAAAAAGTAAATATTATCCAGCGAGAAATGAGTTATCAAATTGATGTTGAATCGATATAAATACGATGATTTCAATATCAATTTGATGTCTATTCGACGTTTAATTAATAATCATTTCTTGTTGGATAATTAACAATTTATTCATAAAGAATAAAATAGACTGTATGTTTTTTAAAATTATATATACCAAAAAGATGTGTATTAATTATACAAAATATATCATCTGAAAAATAAGCGAAAATTAAAAATTGTATTATTTGAATGCTCAAAAAGTATTCGTATAGACGAGAAATTTAATTTGTAAAATGAGGAATATATGCAAAGCTCATTTGTTTACATTAGAATAGAATGTATTCATTGTATAAAACATTATATTATATTCATTGTATTGTATAATATGCTAATTAATGTTTATTTTCTACAAATAAGGCTTTCTTTTATAACAAATTTCCTTGTACGAATACTTTTTGCTCTCAGTGTATATATGTGTGAAGAAAAAATTATTAAAGGTTATACATATAAAAAAAATTAAAAAATGCTGTCTTATAAATAACATAATGGGAAGAATTGATTATTGAATCCTATTCTATAACTCTTAATGACTGTAATGGTATCGTTATATTATCATTGCACAGGTTTATACATGATAAAAAAAGTGCCAAGATAATGCAACGATATTGTTACAATCGTTAAAATTATAAAATAGAGTACTAAATCTATATATGTTTATTTAAAGGTTCGCTGAAAACTTTCTTTCAAAATAGCATTTATGCATTACTTTATTTATTGATATTACTAGTCGAATATTTATGTTTTAAAAGAAATATTATAAATATGAGTGATTTTAATAAATTAAAAAAGTAAAATTAAATCGTTGTAAAAATATAACAATTTGCTGTGATTTATCAAAATTATACAATTTCAATCCTTTCAGATTACAAAAATAATTCGGAAAGAATAATAATAAATTAATTTTCATTTTTCACAAAATAAAGGTAAAATTTATTCTTCAGAAATTCAAATTTGTTTATTAAATTTAATTATTCTTTTTAAATAGAGTATTTATAATTGATCATTTATTTATATTGATATATCTTTTTAATTTAATAATTTATAAGAAACGAAACTTATAATATTTCTATATTAAGATTTCTAATCCTAATTAATCTCCAGAATATATATTCTTGCATATCAAAAATATTATTTAAATTATTTAGAAATAACATTTCTAATAAATGTACAAAAACAACCGACACACTCATATATAGTTGTTCAACAGTTTAGCCCATCAATTATTACGTCTGATTAATTACTTAAACGATAGGGTTCATTGATTAGAAAAGATACATATATCATCGAAGAGTTTCTCTTCTGGCTTCAAATCGGTAAACGCACATAGAAGGAGCACTCGAATTCGAATGGCTCTTGGCATACGCTTAGTAGCGCCGTCCAATAGAGATCTCTAGTGCTCTTCACTTAACAAACATAACGCTGGACACGTGCTAAGCTAAAATCATGATACTGTAAGCTTTTGTTACAGCTTACCCTTAGTCAAAATCGTGCCTCAAGTAGATACGTCAACATTAGAATAAAGTCTAAAAAGAATTTGTTGTTCGAATAAATTTAGCAAAAAATCGATTTTGATAATGAAAATGGAAAATTAACAATATTAATTATTGTCGCGTATTGATTCAATAAATTCAAAAAAATTAAAATTGTTATAATTTCCATTTAATTGAAGATCATTGGAAAAACAATGTTTTTATTTTTGTAAATTATTATAATTGTTAAAAATAATATTTAGATCACATATACAAAATCTCCTAAAAATTTAACATGGCACAGCAATAATTTAAAAAAAGCTTCAAAATCAACACAAGATACAATATTAGATATTAAAGAAGGCAATCCATTTTTTTAGTTATACAAAATTTTGTTATTTTTCTTAACTTCTATTGTATATCAAAATGTAAATCAATCTATTTCCAAGGTTAGAGTCAAAGTAAATTAATGCATATACTTAGTAAACAATAAACTAAATTTGAGTAAAAAATACATTTTCTTGATTATTAAATTAATTATTAAATTAAAGTTTAACTTCATTGTTTTAGTTAAATTGCCGAGTAGGAGCAGTAGCGACCTATAAAAATTCAAATTGGATATAATTTGACATTATGAAGATAACAATGTATACACTGGAAAAATTTTATTAAATGAATTTTATTAAATATTTGTGATTGAATAATATGAACAAAAAATTTACTTACAGTAAATAAATATTTATTCAAAATTAAAAAATTATGCTTAAATAAAATAAAATATGTATAAACATTATCTTCAATTTTCATTAAATTTATTAGTTATTTAGTTTAAGGTATACAAATTGAATTCAATATCCACACATTGCAGAAGAGAAAATAACGCGCATCAAGAAACGCCCGTTTCGATCTGAGATTCGATCTTTCGCTTCCGGCTTCCGGATTGCGTTCGACGGCCGGAGGCGGCGGCCGTAGAGAAAGCCTCGGGGCTCTTGCGGGCCCAAAAATGACCAATAAGTGCCCAATAAAAGCGGACCGTTAAACGACCGGAGTTACGCTTTCGCGAGTAAAGGAGCTACCGGTTAATTACAGGTCTAACCCTACACCGTATCCCGAAGAGGCTTTAATAGATCCGTCTTTCGGCGCGCTCGCGCCTCCGCAATCTCCGCCGCGCGCGCACGTGCAATTTTCGACGACGATTAAACGCGAGCGCACGAATTACAAAGCTGCATGCGCGCGGCCGGCGAATGTGTAATTAAATAAAGGGTCCGTGTTACGTGGCGAAATACGATCCTGACCACTTTTTTCACACAGACGCGTCTGGCGCGAAAGAAGGAGCCGATAATCTCTTTAATTCCTTACACAATAATAACATGCACTATCGTCATTGCATTGCGCAACAGCACACGCAATTTCATTTCCTTGACAGTATTCATAGTTAAATTAATGTCATAGCCCGCGTCAATATAAAATTTTATAATTACAAAAAAAAAGATCTGTATATTCAGATCGACAAAGAGTCCAAAATATTTTCCAAATCATATCTTGATAAGAAGATCTATAAAATTAGATATAATTAGATATGAGAAAAAATTTTCTCTTTCCAATTTCTGGAACTCATTTGTCTTATTAATAAAAACATTTTATATATCTTATCAATCAAAATTAATAATCTGTTGTGAAAAAGAGTTGGCACAATATACTATTTCCCTTGTTTCGAGTTATTTTTTTCGAGTAATACAATCTCACGTTTGTTTCGCAGATTACTTTAAAGTCGAAGAAATTATTCTTGTTTCTGTCTTAACTGTTAAATACATTTTTTTCCGATCATGCCGTAAATTAACAAGCGGCGCTCGCACGCGATTATTTCCAGACGTTCACCACAATATTATACTACAAATCAATCGGGGAGTAAAGCCGCACGCGTACTCCACAAACCCGAACGCCCGGCCGACCGCAAAACGCAAACACCGATATATCCGGTCGGCGAAAGTAATATATTGGCACCTAATAATGGCCGCAATCTATAATCTCTTTCAAGCCTCGTTCTTCATCAATTTCGACTGCCGACTCGGAGCAACGGTCGACAGGTTGACTCCAGTGGACGAAGAGGCGCGATTCCCAAACGGAGGCTCTTTCGGGAGTCATGTGCTCGCAACAGGGGTCGTATCCCGCAGGGCCTTAACACCGACACCTTCTGCCTCTATCTCTCTTTCCCTTTCATCATCCCTCTCCCGGATGACTCTCTCGCTCCCCTTCCCCCCCCCCTTCTCTCCCCTTCTTAAAACGTATAACGGACGCTCCCGCTCGATAAAGCTGCCTTCGAATCGCAAATATTTTCGTTGTCATCCCACGAAATCTCCATTTGCTCGCGACGTCTATACGACGCCACGTCGAAATTCGTTGGAAATTCTACGTCTTTCTTCTGTAACTTTTTCGAAATAACGCTGTTAAATTATACATTTAAAAATAATATTTAAATAATATTTAAATAATATTTAAATAACAAATTTATGGTATGTGCAATGCAATATAATTGTTCGGTACCAATATTGCGCCATTATGTAAAATAATATCAAAATTATACGGCCTCTTTATTATCAGATCTAAAACTCTTCAAAGCGCGCAAATTATAATTTGGTTTCTATTAATATCAATCGGATAATTAATGTAAATGTTATGTTATTTAATGTAAATGTTAATTCAATGCTTCACTAATGTCATAATATATCAATTTTATTAGGTATAAATATTCATAAGTAACTATTTTTCCAACGTTTTATGTACGCCGCCTTTCAATACAATCTGTATTCATGTAATTTTTTATTTTCATACAATCCGATCGTAAAATCAAAATTCTCTATTTCCATTTTACGGATTCTCGTTCCAAGTAGACGCGTAAGAAAAATCGAACAAAATAATTCGGGCAGTTCCGAAATTATACCGAACGGAGAGACGAAGAGCGAAATATTCAAATGATATCGCGATAAATTTTGGTAAACAGCGCGTTTACATCCACGCGCCCGATATTCCGCGATGATATATATCCACCGCAATTAATTAAAAACTAGCAAGCTATATTATTCTCGCGAGGACGTTTTTGGTAAAAACGTAAGCTGATCGAATATTGGAACTGGCCCGGCAGCGGTAGCGAACGCGCGGAACACACGAAAAAGCTATCTGCGCGCGGCGTTAATGAATTGATTAAAACACAAAATGAATCATGTCCCGGTGAAACCCGCCACTAAAAACTCATTAAGCTAAAGATTCCGCCGATGATTTATCGTGGATTATCGTATCCACTACCTGCACCGTAGACACAGCATTAAGCCGTGCGCGATATAAATTAGCGGCCGGATGATACCGCGTTGGAAAAACAATCGCCAATTGAGAGGTCGAATGAATTACTATTCGACCGTGCACGATAAAATCATTCCTCTCGAATATCTAGACGACTTTCTTTAATAATCATATCTGATATCGCTAATGTTAATCACGATGGCGCACTTCATGTCACAAATTAATTTTGTAATAAAAACAAATATTTATTGTCGATATATACAAGCGATAAATATTTATTTATTAATGCTTTATATTAAATATTATGCAGCATAGTCACTGAAGCGCGCAACTGGTGGTAAAATATTTGTCGATTGTTGCACTTCCGGCAGGCAAAAACTAATACATAAGAATAAAAGATTAACTATCATAAATAATGATATAAATTCTCTAGAAATTGATTAGATTCTTCCTTTATTACATAATTTCAAAACATGATGGATATACATTTTATATATCGTTATATTTATAATTTCTTCTCAATTGACAATAAATAGTCCTCATATTCAATAGTTATATTGCTGGCCAAAATAATGATTATTGCTATCAATCATAACGAGATTTTTTATTGGTGTTATAAATGTTTTTCATAAAGAAAAAATACTTATATAACAGCATCCTGTGATGTGCATAACCGTGTTTTATTGAAATATATCATGATATCAAATACAGAATACATATTTCATTTTGCTTGCAACAATCATATAGCATATATATTAGTTTTGGTTGATTTAAATCATTTAATTATTTTATTTTATCGTAAGTAAATTCCATTTGGTCCAGTAACATGTAAACGATATCATGTATCTTTGTAAGACTCCATCCCTATCCACAAACGTAAGTAATTAATTTATGACGATTAATAAATTTTAATTTATCATCTTTTGAAACGCATTTTGGATGATATCTACATACGTATTTTATGAAAAGGTATAGCAATAACACAAAATGTACACACATACATATCTGGATTTAAATAAATAGATTCATGTATAATGAAAGAGATAGATACAAATAGATAGATATTTTATATAGATATGCAAAAAAAATTGCTTTATATTATATCCCCGTGCAGTTAATTAGAATCGGTGATAGTCGGGACATGTGTTGGAATGCACGGATCGAGGTCCTATTAAATCCAGCCGACCAATAAATCCTCGCCATTTCTTCGCACAACCGAAACACGGATGCGGCTCAGAAAAATCGCGGCTTATTTCGTTTTGCACGAATGCAACCCTGTCCCGTCGAAGAAAGAGACTGGTGACCTCCGCGCCAGGTATATTCGTTAAACGACTCGTTAATTGTATTTTTAGGGGGCTTCCTGTGAGAGGTCTCAGTTCCTAATTTACCGACTCGACCGTTTGGTTTATAGGGGGCCCCGATGTACCCTGTTTATAGTATAACCGACACCACACCTCGTTAAATCAAAGGACTGGAATATGCTTATAGCTTATACGTTCACTAAGAATTATAACCATAGAAGAGGAGCATCTTCTCTCTCTCTCTCTCTGCGTCTCGATCGGACCCGGGACGCAGATGCTATTTCCATTTTCTCCAAGTAACGAATCTGAATCGGCATCGATTTTACACCGTTCCTATGTATGAGATTGCCTACGCACCAACAAGACTCGTACAGAGGGTTAATCGTGATCGGAAGTGGTATAATCGTGATTATAATCTCGAAGAAGTACAGTTCCTCGAAATCCAATTTGTACCTACGTTGTTTCAACCCTGTTTCATAATTCGATAAACATCAGACAAACGCAAAATTGCACGTGAAAAAAATTTGACACCTCAATATAAATTTTCTCTCTCAATTAATAGAACCTGCCGTCAATTTTCTTATCGAGAAAGAAAGTCTCGAATGGTATTTTGCCTAGAGCCCAAATGGTCTAAAAATGCATCTCAACTTTATCAGGTCACCCTGTACAGAAGTTCGCGAGCCGGCAGGACGACCGGACGCGATAGAGGCAGTCCAAAGAAAAAGAAAAAGAACGACGAGGGACGATGGGGGTGACGGGTGCAACAGAAGGGGGAGAGGGCGTCAGCCATATGGACTTATCCAGCAACGTAGCCCGAAAATAATAAATCTCTGAGCGTGCTGCGGGATTATTAAAAGAGTCCCTAGCTCGTTCCCCTTCGGGAGTGGAGAGCGTGGTGAAAGAGAAACAAAACGCATTAGCGTTTCTTAATGAAGCTGAGGGATACGAACGAGCCGAGGCAACGAACGAACTGTGCAAACGGCAACCACGAATGGAAGGACGGATGGACGGATGGACGGATGGACGGACGTACGAATGGATAGACGGACGGACGGTCGGACGGATAGACGGACGGACGGACAGTCCGACGTTCAGAACTAATTGGAGCCACGAGATATTAGGAGAGCCGAAGAAGGACAGAGCGGCGCTTTTGCGGAAGGAAGACGAAGAAGTGCAAGCGACGTGACGAACGGCGAGAGAAAGGACTGGGGTTCAAGTAGTTAAGGGAGGAAAAGAAGGTGTCCGAGAGAATACTTAGATGGGTGTACACGGATCAACCCACCGATGCCCCACATTAACAGCTAGTTTGTCCACGTTATGAGTTTGTTTAACGATATTGCGTCGAGACGCCTGGTACGGTGTACAAACGTGAAACGGTGTCGTCGAGTTAAATGATGAGCCTCATCCGGAGCCTCATCCGCGTGTTTATTTGCCAGGGTTTCGTATGCTAACGCACACTCTATGCGACAGAGTTGCGCAGCGCCAACCAAATTCATCAGATCTCGCTCTGTAGACGCAAAGGTTCCAGTTCACTTCAAGTGCCGCGGTAATTGCCTGTTTTAGTAATTCCGAATTCGAATAAACCGAAATGTAAAGTAATTAGTTATTTTGACTGCTTATTTTGAATTCATCATTACAAAGGAAATTGAATGTTTTTTTCAACGTTCATCATGGATCTGAGAATAATTAGAGAACTAATCATCTAACTAATAATTTCTTATTATCTGTAATTATATTTACATAATGGTTAACTATAATTCAAATATAATAGCTATAAACATACACTTGAGAATTAAGAAAAGACGTGCTCAACTTAAAAACTGGCAACGATATACAACGTCCCATAAATTTTATAAATTTTGGATTCATCGTCGTAATGTTCTATTCATGAAAGTATTAAGAGACGAAATATTAGAAAGTACGTAATATTCATTGCGTTCTCGTATTAGTTAACAATACAGAGACCAAGAAGACAAAGATGCAATTATCATTATGAAGTGTGAGTTGACAATAAAAACGACCGCCCTGTCTGCTTGATACTCGGAAACGGTCTATGATGATATTTTAATACCCATTTTTACGCTTACGCAAATTATAGTGATCTCAGGTTACGACAAAAGCTAAATTAGCATGCCTTTATGATAAAATCCGTGCTCTCATATCATTATCGAATTATGCTGCGCCGAAGATCGTAATCGGACTAAAACGATTCGCCTAGGAGTAACCCTAACGTTATAACGGTATCTCCCCTTTTTTTCCGTTTTCGCAGCGAGTAGTGATGCAGATGGCTTCTATTTTTTACGAAGACAACATCGAGAGAAGCAAACAAAATGATAAACAAAACAAATTAGATAAATCTCATATAAAACTATAAAATCGAAAGAATAGAATTAAAAATACAATATTACATTTCTACATTCCTGTTTAATCATGTCTATAACAATTTCTCATTTTCATTTGCAAATAAATAATCTAAAATGTAATAAAGAAAGTTAAGTCATGTTCTCTAAATTTCTCGAAATAAACTCTCACAAAAGAATTAAAATAATGTTGAAAGAGTGAAAAATTTGCACTTTTGAATAAAAGTGGCAGATTTTCACTCTTTTGGAATGAGATTCACTCCAAAAAAGAGGGAAAATCTGGTACTCTTCAAGAGTGCAAATTTTTTACCCTTTTTCAGTATAATAGCAGCATTTTAAACTTTTTTTGGAGTGAGATTTTATTCCAAGAAATTTAGAGAGTATGTAAGGTAAATTTGCATTCGATTTTTGTGCATAAATTGCAATAAAAACTAGAGAATATACTTAGAAATAAGCATTTTTCGGAAAATTGATAAGTAATGATATGATGTACCTAATATATTCACGTGTGAAGACGGGTAAAGATTTTCACATGACACAGCAATAGACACTCTGTTTGAAACGATACTGAAAAGATTGTGAATACCGACGTGTACTCAGTCAGGAGGTCCACGATGTTCGTCACTTGAAAACGTATATTCCTTCAATTTTCTAGTTGAGTAAGCGTCGTTTGAAGGGCCCTTGTGCGTCTGGCAAAGCGTGCACTATCCTGTTATGCGATCTCTCCCAGTCCGCAATCAAAATTCAAATCACACTTTTACAGCCGAACATAAAATCAATATTCGCCCTTTGGACGCGCCCCTAAATTCCGTCGAAAACAAATCAATGTTCTTTTGACAGTTAAAGTCGACCTCTCGATACAATGATTAAAAAAAGATCTTACATCGATTATAATGATTTTTCTATTTCTAATTCACAGTATATTAATATTTCTAAAACCAATTTAAAATAATTAGTTTCGTATAGCTATCTTATTAGCTTTCAAATAGAACAGGTAATTCAAAGTATTATTATCATGAGATATAGCACATCTTACGTAAAGATTTTCTCTTTCATAAACTATTCTATTATAATGTTGTTAAAGAAATAATCAAAATAATATATAAAAGTTAGTTTAGTCTTAAATAAAGATATATTAACAAACTAACTCTTATTAAATACATAAACACGGGAAGTGCATTTTTTATTTTAATTGTCATATTATTCAATTTTATGAATTATCTATTCGTATAAATATTGAAAATGTATAGGCGTCGATGTAATTCGCGATATATCTGTAAATGTAATACAATTACTCACATTTCTCTCGTATATTGAAAAATTTCATATAATATCGTAATAACCGTGAAACAGGGATCATTGTACATGTTGGCATGTACCTGTTGGTGTACAAAAAAAAATAGATCGCTTGATGGTTGCAGAGTCCAAAGTGTAGCAAAAGGAAAAGAAGTTGCTTAGGCATCCGGAATAGTGCCCTTATAAATGGTTTTTCTATATTGCCTCGCGTCTGGCTCACGTTGGACATGGACATGGGTTACCGGTTCATTTAAATAAGTTAAGGGTCTCGCTTAGTTCCTTAGCGGGTCCATTACAGCTGGGCAAAAGCGGCTAATTACCTGCCTGACGTGAGTTATAAACCCCTCTTCGGCCATCGCTCCCTCCTTTGAATATTTTTAACCGGTATCCCGATTTTTACAATGAAAACGTCGTGTGTCTGCGTTCCGAGCGTTTTACAGCGTTGCGAGACGACGGGTGCATTCATCGTGGGCAAAATATATCACGCGCTTTCAAAAAATTTTCAACTACAGATCTCGCAGTTTGACTTTTGTGGCTTTATATTATATTACATTATACCATGTTATATTATGGTTTAATAATTAAATTTATTTCATAAAGTCTACTTTTGTTTTAATTAAACACATTGAATTTTAAAAACGTCGGCCTCTCATATTTATATTTTTTTTTTAAATAACGTTAATAAAATTTTAACGTAATTTATACGTTTTTTATGTTTTATTTAAAAAATGTACGTGCGCAAAGTATTGAATTCGTACGTAAGAATTCGAACGTAAGAACCATCCAGCATTATACCTCTGCCAATCGTAATGATGTTCCTCAAACGCAGCGAATTAAATGCCAATTTCCGAAACACGTTGCGGACCGCGATAAAGTAACGGCTGACAGTTGAAATTTCGTAACAAACGATCGCGAAGGCGGTACCTTTTGGACAGAAAATTAATCTAGTTTGTCATAACGTGGGCGGGTTAGTTCAAAGTGCCGCTAATGAGAAAAAGGCCGACCCGCGTCTTTCTTATTTGTCAATGGGATCATCGTACCCATGAATCACAGTCGGGAGACGCTCGCCTCGAATCTCGCATGCTGTAGGTGGAATTCGCTCGAGAATGAACGGACAATATGGCACATGGCATTCTTGCGCAGATTAACAGCGTGCAACGAGAAACAAAATTATTTTTTTTATAAGATAATGAAGATAATGAATGCTTTCTTAAATGATATTAAAAACTCGTACGTTATTAAAGGCAATGATAAATAAAAAGTTTTATTCTTCATATTAAATGTATGACTCTCTCTTATCAATTTATCCATACAATGTAATTATGCATTTAACAGAAAAACGAGGCTTTTAATTCGAAATTGAGTTGGCTATTCGGTAAAACAGAATCTTGTATGCATTAATTCGAAATTAATAAATAATCATAGAGTAATGTACTTCCATGAGAATGGATAGTAATATTTGTAATCATAATTATGCAATATATATAACAATATATTACTATTAATAATATTCTTTACAATAATTGATTATAGCATGCGTATAGTACAAATATTTTCGTATATTTCATCTGTTAATCCCGTTTATTTAAGCAAACAAACTCAAACTTTAATCGGTACACAACGCCATAATATAGCTATATGAATCAAATTCTAATCAAACAAATAGCATGAACATTCAGTAGACCACATTGCCGAATGTTGTTATAACGCAAAAGTTTTTTTTGCACACTTTAAACACTTTAGACACGCCATGGTTTTCCCGCATTTAGCGATAGTCGCGTTTCCTTTGGAGGCAAAGGTTCAATTTTGTGTGCAGTGGCCCTAAAAGGGCCTACGGGACTGGTTAGCTTTGGTTAGTGGTCCTGGAACGATGCGAACGACACGAGCGGCTGACGAGATAGACAGACACTAGGGAGGGAGTCTATTTCATGGTTAATTTGGCTAACTCGATTTCACCACCACCAACGTGACCAGCCCACCACCGCCACCACTACTGCCACCCTCGAAAGACCAGGGCCACTAAACTACATACAGGGTGAATTCGACCCTCTCGTTAACGCATTGCTCACGAATTTTTGTCTACAAGAGCGATCAGATCGCGTGGGGTTATTCAAGGGTTTGGAAAAATAATTTGCGACTTCGTATATGTCTTCCGATAGGATTTCAGTAGAATAAGTGTGAAATAATAAAGATTAATCCGTATATTTATATTTTTAAATAAGGATATGTTGATATCCATAGAAAAAGGAATGTTATTATCTATAGAATAACAAGAGTTTAATAAAAGTTTGTACATACACGTATATCTATATATGTGAATATTAAAGTTCGAATACAATTTATAATTATTTCAAAAAAGTGAGTAATGAGAAAAAGAAAGAGAGAAAGGAAATAGAGATTGTCTATGCGTGTGTGTGTGTGTGTGTGTGTGTGTGTGTGTGTGTGTGTGTGTGTGTGTGTGTGTATTGCTTTTTTATTTGTATAAAATGATGTTGATGAAAACTGAGCTGTAATAAAAAATAGTACGGCATTTTGCAATTTTATTTGTATCGAAGGTAGATAACAACAGCCAGTGCACTTCCAATAAATTGCAATCGATGGTAAGCAATAAATGCGAAACAGTAGATCTAATGAAAATCCCACAGTGATGGAATATACCGTTAAAATATTTAAACTCCGAATAGCCACATGCACGTGCAGAAGAAGAAATATCTGACTATAAAAATACGCGTCCCTCTCCCCTCCCCAATGTGCTTAATATTCCAATAAACGTGAAAAATAAAATGGAATAATGTGCAAAATATAATGAAATATAATATATTCAGTGACCATCCATTATGCAAATTAATATCGCTCGCTCGTAAAGTGAATTTGATCAAAATATTCAGACGCGTACGAGATATGTAATTCATATTTAATGATAACAAAAAAATGTATGCGCGAAATATGATAACGACGGCGCCGAGAAACTGTCTACGTTAACATTTAAAAAACAGGAAAATTCTTTATCTTCACTATCTATATGCATATATTCCTTAATTTAATGTATATTTTTATGTGTATTTTTGTATACTTATACGCGTCGTGCTATCTTTCTGAACCGAGAAAAAAATGTCAGGCAATGTATGAGTATCAGAGACTCGCTTTTATGCATGGACGCATAAGACGACAAAGGGACACCTTAAGCACTGGTTTATTTCGCAACTGCGAGATATCCTACCGCATTTGAAACGCAGATCCGTCGTCTCTCTTCAACAAACGCACCCGCCATCGTGCCCATGTCGTCTACCGCGCGGCGTGCACGTTTTCTTCCGGCAAAGGAAAACGCGCATACACTACATCCGGAAAAAATCTCAGGGAAAAGTTAGACGCAAATATTAGTTGAATACCGGACTAGTCATTATTTCTCTTTGTGCTCGCAAATGCTACTCGCTACTACGGTGTCTTTCGCAAAAGGTCGGAACAAAGGAGCGTGTCATCGCGCGGTGCTCTACCCTTACCTCCTCAATTCCCCGTCCCACCATTCTTACCTCTAATCTAACCCGGCCCCGATCTCCCCTAACCACCCACGGCTTGGCCGTTGTCCTCTTTTTTTTAAGCTCGAGTCTTAATTACTGGAAGCAGAACGGGTTAAGGACTAAAACACAAGCCGACGTCGGCTGACTGATCATGGCGTGTTCCGACTGACGGCCATGCCAAATGAAAAACGGTCTAGAAAAATTATTATCACGGAAGATACGTGGCACCTGCTGTCCCTTTCTTCCTTTCATTTCTTTTTTTTTATTTTGCTCATTCCTCTTCATATCCTTCCTCTCTTGTTTTCCACTGTTCTAAAATTTCACTGAGATCTTATCAAATTTATCAGATTCAGCGCGTGATCAATATCTACTATCAAGGTCGTCTCATAAAAGTTACATTTCGGTTCCTCTCGATGTTAGAATTGCAGTTGCTTTGAAACAGCAAGATTCGATAAATTAATATTTTTTTTCTTTTTTTACCTAAATTAAGTGGAAATTAATGGCTTATAAAATTAATTTAGTTAAGTTAAAAGTTGAATAAACAAAAAACTTAATATCGTTAAAATTACGTTAAGATTAAGTTAACTCAAGTTAAATAAAAAATTAATTTTGAAAAGCATTATTTTATTTATAATATTTATATGAAATAACAAAAAATTTTCTTGTACAATAAAAAACTGATTTTTAATATTTTTGCCTAAGCATTTTCATATTTTAATATCTATGTATAATAAAAAAGAAAAATAAAATATAATTTTTTGAAATGTAAGTAATCTTATAGTTCTCTTTAGCCATGCTTGCGCGTTCTTTGAAAAGTAGATATATGTAAATAAGAAGTTTCTATTCTTTCTTTATCTCTCATTACACGAAACAAGAATAACATAACATAACGCGCTCACACACACACACACACACACACACACACACACACACACACACGCACGCACACACACACACACACACACACACACACACACACACACACACACACACACACCAGACAATTATTGATTCTCTTCTTTCTAAACTAATTCTCTAATGTTTAAGATTTTGTAAAGAATAATATTGGCATTTAGAAAGATAAATTTTAAAGAGGAAAAAGTTAATAAATTAAAGTTTAAAAATAACTGAATTAAGTTAAAAATTAATTTATTTAAAATTAACTATAAGTTAAATTAAAAGTTATTAACTTTTTATGTAACTTTTAACTTACTATAATTACTACTCAACCCTATAAAATAGTTTTCAAATAATTAAGATTTATAGATTTTTGGTGAATTATTAGACAGTGAAAATCGAGATTCAAAAATTTGTATGTAAATTTGTATTTAAGTATTAAGTTTGGATTTTTTTTTAACTGTAAGCTTAAATAAATTTTATTTTATTAACATATCGTTTCTAATAATTGATCTTTTTATAAGCTTTTATCAATTAACAAGGATTTTGGACAAGAAAACAATGTTTCCTAAACGAATCCTATTCTTGGCAATAGCAGCTACACATAATGTCTTGATATAGCAAGCGTTAACGTGGCACTATAGAGCGAAAGGTCGCGAAACCAACCGTGTCGTCTGTATTATGCAGAAATGTGTCGTGCGACATGCACGATATGTAGACACGTATAAGGGACAAAGTGCCGTGGCCTTTTGTACAATACCCGGGGGTGACAATGGGCCTTGCTCTCAGCATTGTCACATGAGTTAACCAACATTTCCGAGGGGACTATCGTCGATGTTTGACATCGTCCCGCTTGCCGACAGCCACCGTCTTTTATTCAATGCCCTGCACACCGCGGCCTAACTGTAATTGCAGCGCATTAGATACACACTTTTACATGATTAACTCGCCGCGCCATAGTAAAACGACATAGCAACCTCGACTGTTACCCGCTACAATCGCCTCGCGTTCAGTTTCTCTGTATTTGGACAGACGAAGGTTTGACCCCAGTCAATAACCGCTCTATTTACGTGCTACATCGACGGGAACAAATGATGAGTTTGCAGGACTTGAAACCAATAATTTTTTAGAATTGTCAGCAGGACAAAAAATATTAGCTGTCAAAAGAAACACATTCTTTATTTAACGCATTCTATTCTATATTAACGTGTCACTTAAAAATATAAATAAACATTCTTTTTGATAAATTATTTTCCGACTTTCTAAAAATCGAAAAAAGATAAATTCAAATTTTATTAGTTTTCATATGAATTCACTCAGTTTACAATAACCGCCTTCGCAAAGTTCTCTATGCAACGAAATAATTGATTTGAAAATCATTTTTAATTTATGTTTAATAATGTAAAATCAGAGAGATCAGATTTTATAATAGAGGAGTTATTATTGCGAACGCTATAATTCATGTTTGTTGGGAACATGATACATTAACCACATTATTGATTAATTCTTACTTTTCAAGATAAATATTTTATAGCTGCTACGTGTTAACGAGAATATTATCATAAACATATTTCACGCTAAATAATATAGTTTCCTCGACGCGGTGATAACGTCGATTTGCGATTAGCATTAAATATCAACATTATACACGCATGAGCAAAATAACAGAGCGTAACGTTATTTGAAAGAAAACGGTCCCATTCATTGATTGAGTGTAAATAATATTTCGACCACACGATCGATCTCACGTTCGTTTTTCTTCCTTACAACGATTTCTCCATTCTCTATGATGACGGTCATCTCCAAGCGAAATGAAATCGAAACACAATTTGTCGTCCCCCTCGCGTATCTCCCTCGCAAAACCATCATACGATTACGCTAATTCAGGTATCATTTATTTTTCGTTCACCCTTCTTCTTTCTTCTCCCTATTCGCGGGAGGGGAGGGGGAGGGGGACAAACGAAACTCTACCCTCCGTCGATGAGGCCTCGCTCGATTCTACGAACTTTGAAGTGCCGGTGGGTTTTTGATGTAGCCACCAACTGTTCCCGCTATGCAAAATAGTGAATCACGCATTAAGCGGAGATAAAGCGGCAAATAACTCGAGTATATTGAACGTAACGCTCGGTTACATTGAGAACAAAACCGATGCGCGTTGATACCTCGGAAAAATGTTTTCTTTCGGTACGACAAATCAAGCGACGCGGGGTGACGAGATGGAACGATTTAAGTCAGTCAAACCCAGTGACATTTATCAGTAGAGATGAACTGGTCAAGAGCGATTGGTCGATTATTCTGAATAAAAGTATCCGATGAAAGGAATATAATACCCTCGTTTAGCCAAAAATTTAACGATAACAAATGATTATTGACTAGCAGTATTTCTTATCCATAATTTTCGTAAGTCAAGTTTTATTTAAAATTTATTTAAATCGTGTAATTTGTTAAAAAATTAAGAAATTATTAGAGATATACAGATGGAAGATCTGTAAATTACATTATTCTTGATAAATCTCTTTGTTCCCGAGAATTCCATTTTCATAAACACAAACAGAAGAACACTTAATTATAAGACAATATCTCGTAAAATCGTTATGTAAATAGAGAATAAGGTTTTATCTAACCGTATGACATTTACGATTTACCGACACAGAACACGCATGCATGCTCGCACGTGCGAAATGAAACAATGAAATATCGCGAAGCACATTATTCGCGGGACGTGGTTTTTTTCCGTCAATACGTATTCACGACAAGATTTGCGAAAAAAAGAAAAAGAAAATAACAAGGGCAGAGGCAAGGGCGTGAAAGACACGAGAGTGATCTTCGCAAAGATGGCACGTGAGAGCAAAGTATTAACTCTCTTCTGCGTGGCGGGTACCACACCCTTGTTATTCCAGCCACAAAGACACAACTCGCCACTCGACTCTGCCACGTGACCAGATCATACTTTATTGGAAAATGTGCAAATATTCATCACTCATCGGCTACGTTCCCGCATTTTGACGACTTCCTTCCTATAATTCCTATTGCCATGTATTATTATTCTCGTCCCGTATTTTTCGGCTACGAAGCTGTTTTTCAATACCCGGCAGTTTAACAACGATAAAACTTGTTTCCAATGAAGCAACATTTTGATGTATTTTGTTTTGTCAAAACCTGTATTTCCGTGTGTAAACAAAAACGACAAAACTGAATTTCAGTGCAATAATTATTTTTATAGAAAAGAAATGGCATTTTCCCTCTGTTTGGCCAGTGGTTGTTAACCTAGCATGGTGGCTACATATACAAATCACCATTTCAACAATATTTTTATATTCTGTCCACGCTAATCCGCGCCGAAATTGATATAATTCAATCATAAAGATTGTTGTTTTTTTCAACTGTATGAAATTATCTCAAGCATGTATAAATATATATAATAAATACGATATTTTTAATATAATGTTTTACAGCATTATTGAAAAAAGTAGATTAGTTCTAAAAAAAACTTCAACTAAATAATATAACTTTCAAAGAAAATGTAAAAATTTGTATATAAACAAAATTCATTGCAAAGTGCAAAAAGTGTAAGAATGCACTGAGAGAAAGGATTTTGTTAATTTAGCAAGCCACCAGTACCTTTAACTGGTGATCGGTAAATATGTGATAACAAATTTTGTTGTTGTGTTTGCTGCTAGTTTGCTATACCAATCAATTATTAGTACCAGAAGCAAACTATATAGAATCTAACCTATCTTTTGGATAGACTTTAGGTTTGTTTACATAAAATTCGTAGATGATCGTGAAGTCTTAAGTCGTAGGAAATCGACCAAGCACAATTAAATGTAAGGAGAATACTTGATTAGAATTGGTCAATTTCTTACGATTTGGGATCCTGCAATTATCTACGACTTATATATATATGAGCCTCTTATTTGCTAGCGATACTATTGATTATTTGTTATATTGACGAATTAATTTGCAATCGTAACAAATAAATTAGTTTTTAACAAATATCATATTTGCTTTCCCTTGATTTGTTCCTATAACAAAATCATTTTTCTCAGTGTGTAATTGATCTTCGCGTGTGGCTTATATTCTTTTCCGATCGCAATGTAACATCTCAGGCACGTTAAACGCAATCTCAGAATTTGAATAAATAATTGAAGACCGAGAAGACACTTGAGGTACCTGTTATCAGTGGAACAAATTAAAGCGTTGGAAGGTAAGGCTGAGAGAACAAGAACTAGTCGACCGCTACGGGATTGCCTTTCAGACAACATAGGCATAGCTAGCGAGAACTCGCCTAACAACATAATTCAATACGGGGCTACTACCTAAACGTGTTTCCGCTATCCGCCATACTTCACGAGGACTTACATTTCCTGCTGTTACTATGTGATTTCCGTGACCGTCGTGAAGGGGAGAAACTGATGCGCGCCATACCGTGTCCAAAACGCAATCGGCTTTTTTTATCCGATCAAAGATTTTTTCGCCGGTCTCCTTGTCGTTTGTTCACGTTTTTTTTTTGTATCGTTTGTACGCCAATTATGCATCTCACCGTAACGAAATCCAATAAAAACGTAATACATCCAAAGTAGTAAAATTTGAAACATATA
Source organism: Atta colombica (assembly GCF_001594045.1). Classification (NCBI taxonomy): domain Eukaryota; kingdom Metazoa; phylum Arthropoda; class Insecta; order Hymenoptera; family Formicidae; genus Atta; species Atta colombica. Next base: position 1,601,206 of record NW_017259302.1, read on the forward strand.
TTAATGACTCATGCCATGTTTTTTTGTAATCCAATCAGACTACAAGAAGCAACGTACAAATTATTATTTCGCACACATAAAAGGACGATTTTGTTAAACGTTATATATTCTAAAAATAATTTTATTGGAACATCATAATGATTATATAAGATGCTCAAAACTGATTACTAGAAACGTTAAAACTTTTTGCAGCATTGCTCATCATGCTTGAGTACAAAGTATTGCTTCTTGTAGTTTCGTATTAATCAAGAAAACATGATGTCATTAATATATTTTTCAAATGTCAATTTCACTATTTTTTGTGCCGATATTTTAAAAACTTCTAGAAAATATATAAGAAGAGAAACAAACTCAAAAGATGAAAGAAAGGCGCAAGGAAGGCGACGAAACAAATATATAAATATCTGCTTTCAAACATTGAATGTAGTAAACTGTTACGAATTGTTAAGCAACAAGGAATAAATCGAACAATGCATCATGCAATTACACGCAAAGGATAGAAAACTCTTCAAATTTATACTTTACTGATTGTGAGTGAAACGAGAGAGTAATTCTCTGTCGGCATATCCTAGATCTCAATAACTATTAACGTATTCATAAATATACGTAAGAATCGCATGTGTACATAAGAATTCTGCATTTATGAATTACCCCTTCCTAGATAACGACATTGTAGACCACAAGGACCCGTGAGCCCGTTGGATATAAGCCCTTCTCTTCTGCCTCGTTTCAGGGTCGTCTTTTTACCTAAGATACATCGCGATCGCGTGCGCACATTACTTAACCCAACGGCATCGTTCTTCCAGTACGGTAAACACGCGCGTAATTGTGTAAACTCGTTCCACGCATCGCATGTGAAACGTCAGTACCGTGAATCGGTCGTCGCTAATTTGCGTCGGTAATGATTGCGTCTACGAAAGGGAGAATTAGCCGGCGAGGAGAGAGGGATGCAGGGATCTCCCGCGATCTGTATCTGACATCTGATTGGCTGGTTTATGAATAGGGTGGGCTCGCGCCCTGATCGCCGCACGATCGCGGAAGAAGATTGATCTGTCCTCGATCGATCTACGATTATCAGAAACGCCTTGCGGTAAATAGGGCCTGTTTAGCTCGCGCTTCGCTGGCGGCCGTTTTACGGCCCCAGTCGATTGTACGCGGAAGTGGTTAAGACTGTCAAAGTATGCAGGAAGTCCAATCGATTGCTAACGCGGTATTTTTTAAAGAAATTAAAATATTATAACTTTTTCGATAATCCAACGGAAAATTAAGAGAAAGAGCTTCATTTTTATGCACATACACGGAAAGAACACAACTTTTACTGAAGTATCTAAAAAGAGGTAGGTAGATACAAATCTGGAAATATATAATTTGGATTATCAAAATAATTACACTCAAGCTGGTTGCTAGAATGTCAAAACTTTTTACAATGTTGTTCATCATGTTTGAATTTTCTACGTAATTATTTTGATGATCCAACAAAATTATTTTCAGGTCCATATCTACGTAAATTTTTAGATACTTCAGCAAAATTGTTCTCTTGCGTGCGCGAGATACAACAATTTTGCAGAATGGATATGCAGAACTTTGGATATCTTTGTCCCTCTCGTAATCAAGCATGTCTATCGTTTAATTAATATATATATAAGTTATTACAAACGTATAATTTTATAAATTTTGCAATTGCGAAAATATGGCGTTTTAATTTTTGTTTGGTTAGTCTGTGATTCGGGTGCAGATACAAAGCAAACCGTTTATCGATGCTCACCAATCGGACAAATTTTTCAGTTAAACAATTTTCGTCCGCAGACTCCTCGTTAGAATTACATATTCGAATAATAAAATAATGAGAGAGCGCAGCTTCCGCGAGCGGGAAAATGAAATGTTCATGCACGATGATATAGCTTTCTCTCTCTGAGCCGCATATAAATATTCATGTCACATACAGCAGCAGGGAGCTTGAATATCCAGGATATATTCACGAGGATAATGTGTTTACTGCGATAACGTGTCTTGATACCTCGGCTAAGGTAACGCGAGCTCCAAATTCAATCCATCCGCGCCGCTCCGCTGTCGCGAAAATTACGCGGAGATATATACATTTCGCTATTCTTACGGTCATATTAGAACGACTGAAAAAAATATCCTAAATAATATGTAAAGAGTTTTCGCGTCTGAAGCTAAAATTCAATTACACAAGAAAATATCTGCAAATTTATCATACTTCGGAATAGGTTTATAAATCCAAAGTACGTAATATCTGCTTTAAAATATAAATTTTTTTCCACGTCTTCCATTTAGATACAAAATACATAGAACGTTTATTTCCCCGTCATAAAAATGTTATGGTAGAAGACAGAGAGAGAGAGAGAGAGAGAGAGAGAGAGAGACAATTTCTTTTTGAAATTTAGAATCACATTTGAAGATAGTTTCTCGGCTATAGTTCTTACAAATTAAATATGTGCGATGTAGGACACATCATGATGTAGGAAGAATTTAATTTGTAAAAAAATATTACTTTATATAAAAAGTAAATTAATTAACAAGATTATAGAAAAATCTTGTGGATTAAAATTATTTTATTGCTTATATATAT
>NW_017259302.1:1603898-1615346 GCF_001594045.1 Atta colombica
TACTCTCTCGATATTCATAGTCGATTCTTATATTTAAGATTGTTTAGTACAATTTTAATTTGTATAAATTAATCATAGAGTCGTATTAGAATCTCAAGACATTACTTAAAATAGATAAAAATGGATTATAAATATTGGCCTTAAAAACGTTTTAAAGACATGTGGAGTCTGGAATATGTACTTGTGATAGAGGTAATTTAACATTCCACAAGTAAAATAACACTCAAAAGTGGCAGAAATTACCTATTCGTTGTTTGTGTACAAAGAAAATATATAATAGTTATATATTTCTGGCAGTAGTTCTAAGTCTCATAGAATTGCAATTTGACTAAACGCCAACGTTCATTCCAGCGTGAAAACATAAATATAAAGCATTGGCATGACAGATATAACACTTACCTGCCAAGCATTGGAGTCCAGAGCGAGGTAAGACATGTTGTTGTTGTTAGTGTCTTCCGTGATTGAAAAATTTGTGGAATACCCGGAAACTCCTCGCCGATTGGCACGCTACCAATATCCAGCTTGTCATTCACGTTCCGAGATGATCGGCAGGCGGCATCTTTCGTTGGCAGCTCCGTGAAGAAGCGAGCTGTACTGGAAAGAAAAAGATGTCAAAGCGTTTGGGATATAAATATAGAAATATCAAAGAGTTTGAGAATATAAATATTAAATCGAATAAAAAATATCTCGAATGCAAAACAAATGGCAAAGACGAATTTATTCGAAGATAAGCAGATGAATCAATTTAAAGTTGAATTCATAAAGATATATGTCAAAAAGATATTATTATAATTTAGCGTTGGAAATATAATCGCTTTCTTCTATAAATATTCAAAAATATTAATAAAGTAAATTTAAATACATCTGATTTCATAAAATAATTTTTTAATTTATTTCATTCAATCTACTATTACTATGTTTTAATCACACAAAGGAAAATTATTAAATTATTAAATTATTTAATTAGAAAAAATTATTTATCTGCCATCACTATATTTTAATTATAGAAAAACGTTTGATGAGAACTAATTGGATTTAACAAATCTATAGGAAAATACATTCCTAAAAAAAATTTAAGATATTTTCATAAACTTTTTTGTATGGGAGTCATGTATGAAGGAGGCGGGAATATCGAGTAAGATTTGACGAAAATTTCCTGCGATGAGTAACAAAAATGCGAATTACTTTCGTCAGCCGGAATCCCTGGGGCGTCACGTCAACGGATCGGGAACTTAGTTAAGCAAAGTTAAATACGGCTCCCCGAGGTGGCACGACCGCTTTTTAATTGCAAACACTTTCACAAAACGAGAAGATATTCCAAGACGCTCAACAAGCGGAGATTATAGCTTCTTTTTCGCTATTGCTATGAAATGTCTACAAGTATAAATATCTGCAGTTCGTAAGAGATGTTTACAATGAGTACAATCAAACACTTCATGGAAATGCTCAACATCAACTTACGGTATCTCGTTTAAGTTTATCACAACAGTGTTTAAAGCTTTATTTTACTATAAATACAGATTTATGTATAATTAAGAATACTTGTATAATAATGCTAACAATAAGATTAATTGTAAGAAAAAATCACTATATAATATTTAATTTTATTAGCTTTTTTTCCTGTTTTACAATTTTCAAACAAAGCAACAACAATTTCAGAATAGTTTCAGTGTTAAACGCAATAAAAATTACATTGCTTCAATTCGGATGCAAAAAAATATATGTAAATATATAAATAAAAAGTATATATGTATAAGCTAATAAAAAAACATAACCGTTCAATTATATAAAAAGATTTATATTGGACGGAAAAATTGATATATTTGAATGAATGATATTTCAATCGCTCGATGAATCTTGTCAATAATAATAGTGAAACTTTAGAGAATAATTTATTACTGAAATCTCTCTCTTTCTCATCAACGTTATATTTATAAAGAGTTATTGAACGCAATTACATCCGGTTCTCGCTTTCAAAATTAAAGTACATATAATAACACCACACATCTTTCAATATATCTGTGATTTATGCAAATCCGTGCGAATCAAAGGATATCATTATTCAATTTAAATGCAGGAAATATAACATATTTCTATATGTTCCAACTACAGAACCCTCACGGCACTTTGCACAGAGTATCTTCCTTCCTCCTTCCTTTCATATTTAAATCAAACAATGATCAAATATCGACGACACAGTTGACTTTATCGTTTAGTATCATAAAGTTCCATGCAATGAACGAACCAATCTGACCAACAAATTGCAGCCCCTCTGTATTATTTATTGTTACATCCGACTTGCGTACCGTCCTTTCGCAGACTTCAATTAAATCAGACGTTTACAATCAAAATCAAACGATTAACTTCACATCAAAAGAATATTATTTATCCCTTCCATGCACAATAGCGTCTGAATCTATTGAACCTAAAAACTTGCAGCGTCTCCGAAGTGAAGAAACTATTTATTTATTTTTTTCTTAAGAATCACTCTGCGTGAATGATGTAAGATTTTTCTCGCACTCGAAACATTTCTCTTATATTTATGCGTTTATTTACTTTATTTTAACGAAAGAAGAAGATACAGAACACACGCACAAATCTGCAATGTCATGTAAAAAGTTTAACACTAAAAATTGGAAAATGTATCGTAATTACACATCACTTCGTCATGCTACAATAAAAATAATACATCATTCTTTTTTATTTTCATTCCCCTCATTTTTTTTTTACAGTTTATTTAACCGTAATCTTTCTATTCTCAAAGGTTTTTACACTCACGCGAAATATGATAGAAATTTTTCAAAAACAAAACGCAACGTTTATAACGCTATGCGCCACGTTTGTTAAACAAAAGAAATTTAATCCGTCAATCGAACTTTCGAGAATTAAGGTCGCACTGCCTACGTAATCCCAAATGTATAACTCACGACATTTGCACATAAACGAAAAGAGCAATTTTTTCTCTTTTTTGATATTTCCAAACTCGACAAGAATTCAACACATAAATTAAGACGTGATAGTATTACAATATTTGTCTTAAAGCGCCTAAATCCAACAAACCGTTTGTCGAATAAAACTTGATTGATAAAGACATTAGTTGCAAAATGTATCTAATTGTAGGGGAGTTTTTTATTACAACACAGAGCCATATCGTCTTCCGGCAACTGTTTTTGACTTCGCGATTGCTCCAAGAACTTCACGTTTGAAAGAAACAGTCCAAGGTCAGCGCGCCGCATTTCGCACAGCGTTCGCAGCGATCACTCGCGCGAGGCACAAAATTTCTGTGCACCTTTCTCGTCATTATTTTCCGGAGCACACTCGATTCGTCACTGATGCGAAAAGATTAAAGCCGGATCGCGACATCCCGGAGATACGACCTTAAACTCACCTCCTCGTCTCAATCTCACGGCGAATCACCGACGGGCGAATTGCGACGACAGCATTGACGGCGGCCACCGGCGAAACGCGTGTTTTCGCGTTAGATTCAGATAAAAAGATGAAAATATTTCCCGCAATATATCCGTCGCGAGCGTGATGACGCGCACGTATACGCACACGCGTGTCTTCGTAACTTAATCCGCAAGCGGATTATCGGAGGCTAATTCGAAAAGCAGTCACAGACCATCCTTCTCTTTCTTTCTTTCTTTCTCTCCCTCTCTTTTTCTCTCTCTCTCTCTCTCTCTCATTCTCGCGTTCCTACCAGCCGGCTTGCTCCCTTCCTCTTTTCCCTTCCGTAATCTTTCTTTTTCTTACCCCCTCTCCACCCCCGCTCGCTCGTTCCCCGCGCTCGACTCGTGGACGATTTACGTCTTCTCTCTCTCTCTCTCTCTCTCTCTCTCTCTCTCTCTCTCTCTCTCTTTCTTTCCTCTCTTTCTTCTCCTCTTGTAAGTACTGCTGCTGGACGGTATGTATGTGTACTTGATCGCACCTTGGAATCACTCGGTGGCTCGTCGAAGATGGCAGACGAACCGGCGTGGAATTCTCGCGACGCGGAGCGACCACAATGACGACGACAACTCCGAGAATGACGCGAGCCACACCAGAAAATATACGAAAGTAGATGAGAAGAGCGAAGTGCCGGAGGTAGCTTCCGGTCGCGTCGCGCCACGTCGCGTCGCGTCGCGTCGCGTCGCGTCGCGTTGCGTTACGTTCCGTTCCGTTACGTTTACCGTATCTCGTGCTGTGTGTCCCGACGTGTATTGGCCCACCGCACGTGGCGCGTCGCGACGTCGCACTGCGCTCCAGGCGAGAGAGGCGCCGCGGCGCCCCTCCACCCCTCCAAGCCGCCACCCGGCTGCCCCGTATGCCACCCCTGCCGCGACGATGCGCCTCCGCCGCCACCACCCGCGGCACGGTACTACTATCGCCTGCCCCCGCGGGGGTGTGGTGCCTCCGCCTACAGTCACACGACGGACCCTGCGCGGCCCTGTTCCATATACCTGCCTGTGTCGGAGTCGGAACCGGAGAGGGATGACGACGAGCTAACCTAACCTAACCTAACCCTGAGCACAGCGCGACGCAACGTAACGCAATGTTACTTACGCGAGCCGAATTGCGTCAGGGTTGCTTACTGTTGACGAGTGAATAGCGTCGAATTAACGAAAGAGACATCGGTGAGTGAGTTGGTAATGTTCGACCGCGATGTGAGTTGGTAATGTTCGACAGATCGATGACAGAGAATGGTGGATGAAACAACAGATTTCAATGAATGAACCAACTATCTTGTTGTTATGATAGCTCGAACGCTGAGAAACTTATTTTCATTCATTTCAGATTTATTTTCGGATCTCTAGTAAAAAATCTAAATCCTTGAAGGTCAGATTTAACATATTCAAAAACATTTCTGATAATTTTTATATAATTAATCTTCCAGCACCCTCTTAAATTTTCGATCATAATTTCGATCATAGTCACTCTGGGTCTGGAAAACAGCATATATTTTTTATGGTTCCGAACTACATAAAAAATTTGAAAAAAATTCTTGTACACTCGTGATACCTTACAATAAATTTTTATTACAATAAAAACTCGACTGTATTTTATTTATTTTTTACATATTGAAATCTAAATGAGAATTTTGAGAAAACGTGATATCGATGTGCCTTAAAAGACACAAAGGGGTAATGCTGGAGGGTTAGTAAGCAAAGATTTATTTCAATAATATTTATAATTTCTGAATTGTCTTATATATTTACTTTAAAGATATCCAAAAAACAACAATAAATGTTGAAAAATTAATTTTATTTTTTACGATTGTTAAAGGAAATTTATATGTTACTCAATTTATTTAAAAAGGATCACACAAAATGTTTGTGATTGAACAAAAAAATTATATTTTGACCGAAAACATTGCTGCTAATACTGTTTTGGTTCACTACAATTTACAAGTAAAGATAAGTAAAAGTAAACGATTACTAATACTTACAAAATATCGAACCTCTTGAAAATAGAATATTATAGAATATTATAGAACAATACGAAATAATACAATTATAAATGCGAGATTCAAGATTTAATTAGAACAAATTATTTAATATGACTTAAGCGTATGTGCTCAAAGTTAAACAAGTTTAGTTAAAGCTTATAAAAGTTTATAAAATTAAAATCTTAAAATCATACATCGTACAGAATATTAAAAATATATTAACATTTATAGAAGAGTTAATAAATTACTATTTTAACGAATCTCTCTAAATTGTTACAAAAACTAAATTCTCAGTGAATCTGATTTTCTTTCTCTTTATATATGAAACCTTTTACTCAAATAAAAAATTATCTATATTTGATACAAAAAATAGAAAAAAACAATGTAGTAAATCATTCCCTAATTCGAAATCTTCTCTTTTATTTACACAAATAAAAGTAATAACTAATTGATTTTTCATTATTTTCGAAAAATAATTATTTAATTAATGCATAAGGGATATAAATTAATTTACATTAACAGTTAACAACTCGTATTATATTTTCGTCAAATCAAATGAATAAAATATAAATACTAGAAAAATAAGGGATTACTTTCGTTTTGGTAAATATCCAAATATATGATATATATATAGAAGAGAGATATTCTCTTCGCAAGATTTTTTCTGGACTTGGCTTTCCGAGATCTACGTAATTTGTCTCACAGAGAATTTGAATCGAAAAATCCTCGGCGTATAAGTATAATATCAGGTGGCAAATATGTACGGTGAGATAAGAAAAAATCGAAGAAGGGTGAGAAGGAATGGTGCCACGGACTCGTCGACGCAGATGCGGACGGATATCGTGAATGCGTCTGCCTGCTTGGGATTCGTATGAGACGTTATCGTATCCCTGCTATCTCTCTCCCGGTAACGTCGCGCAATCCACGGATATATTCGCGCGCGACGTATACAGGCAGCGGAAACGCGACAACGGGCATCTAGCGCGATCTGCGCATGACCGATCGATGTCCCCTCGTTTCCCCTCTCCGGCGAGTTACTCCTTGGATGTTACTACCACTACTACTGTACGCCGATCCACCCCATCCGCCCCTCTACCCCCTGTTATCCCCACCATGTTGTTGTGTGCATAGCGCGCTGCGAGCTACCACGCTGCAGCCCCTTTCTTCGTACGCCCCTGTCGTCGCTGCCTCGATTCCTCGCCCGTCCCACTCGTACTTTTGCCCCCGTCAAGGAGAAAACGGGAGCGGCGCAGGAGGAATAAGAGGTTGGAGGAGGTAGTGAAGAAAGAGGAAGAGAAGGAGAAGGAAGAGGAGGAGGAGGAGGGAGTGGAAACAGGAAAAAGTGGAAGGAAAGAGAGGTGCCTATGAGCAGGCCAAGACGCAGCTTCTGTTTCCCCCCCCCCCTCCCCCCTGGAGATTTCGGCGAGTTTTCACGCCGGCGTTATTACTCCCTCTTCTTTCTTCTCTCTTTTGCCTTTTAGAGTCTCGGTTACTCTTTCTCTTTTTTCTTTCTTTCTTTCTTTTTCTCACTTCTTCTCTTTTCCTCGCTCTCGCTCCCTCTCTTTTGATCTGTATTTTACGTCAAGCTCGTTTGCTTCTTACGCGCGAGGGGGTGGGTATGCGATGACGAGCCTCGCTGATTTTAGGTTGGAATGTAGCCATTTGGAAAGTGTGTTTTCGTGTACGGAGCTGGTCGATATTTTCTCACGGCAGACGAGCAGTTTTTCGGAATTTTCCGCGGTTTTTAGACGAATCCTTATATAATAAATTTAAATAATAAATTTCTCACTCGTTTCTTTCATTAGAGAATGTGTTCAGAAATTGATACTCTCTTATTTTTCTAGTTTTTATATCTTATTCGTATCTCTTGATTTGGCGAAAACATGACACGAATTATTAACTATTTTAAACACAAATTAATTTATACCTCTTATACGTTAAACAATTATTTTTCAAAATTAATAATAAATCAGTTATTTATTGCTTTTATTTATTGTTGTTTGATCATCATTTATTTTTCTAGTTTTAATATCTTACTGATATTGCTATAAAAACAATTATACGAGAATTGTTAACTTATATTTTAAATATAAATTAATTTATATCTTTTATACAATTAATCTTTTATATAATTAATTAAACAATTATTTTTCAAAATTGATGAAAAATCAATTAGTTATTGCTTTTATTTATGCAAAAAAACGCAGATGGATTATAACATGGAAGAAAGTTATAGACTATAAAAAAGGAAGCACAGTTCTTGTGATAAAGCACGATTGTTTTAGTAAAATTTAATATCTAAAAATGTTTTGTCATCATGTTCAATTCTAGATTGTCATTCAAGAGATGAAGGTCTAGGAACAATCAGTTTCAATCATCCTCTCGAAACAATTATTAACGGTCTGTGGTAGTCTAGCACTGTCAAGTACGTCACATTCAGGAGACCTTATATGGATCTACTAGCCGCGCACGCATAGATTAAATCCGTCTTTAATATCTCAGGCACAATACGCGGTTTATCATCGGTCAACGCCTATGCCTAACGACAGTAAATATTGATTATTTCCAATAAATAGCGGTGTATATTAGTGTTGCATGTATGTCAGATTCATTTCGATGTAATTCTCTTTAGTCGGAACCACGAATGTCATGACAGTTTCATGCAATGCGCGATCCTCAATGTGGTGCCCTTGGGCGCCATGTCGCTCGCCAATCCATTTGTGCACGCCCGCGACTGACCATTCAAACGATTTAATGTAAATTTGACTCAACTGTTATTATTTAAATTAATCGTTTCGTTTATGAAATTTAATATCAAGAGATAAATTCTCATGAAAGGAACACGTTCGTGTGTTTGCCATATTTATTTTAAGATTTCAACACATTAGTTCGGAAAAACAGCTTGGCAATTGTAAGATTCTTTAATTTATACATTTAAATCCAATGGAATTAAAAGTAATCATATAAAAGAATCTTACAATATTTGTTGTTTTTCTGCTAAACGTAGCCAGTGATTAAATTTTGTCATTATGGTCAATAGTAAATTTATTAAATGATTTATATATTAACGTATTATGTCTTCGACTTGTATTGTATGTATATGTATCGCGCGAATGATTAATGGTGGAAAACACCGAATGTAGTTAAAAGTTAAGCCTATTCCCCCCAGACAAGTCGCATAAATATACAGGGAGAAAAATGATTGAAATTTTTATCTTACAAAATTAGTAAAAATATTCTGACTATTTTTGCAGCATTTATGACAAACTTTATTTGCCTAAAAGTATATATAATATAAATATAAGAAGTGCAAAATAAAAAATATGATTATAGTGAATTAATTCAAGTGATTATTACTTTACAGTAAAGTAAATAATACTATTGTATTTTCAAAATTATACTACTCAGTTTTAAGATAAAAAATCGACAAAATAAATTCTATTGAGATGTAATTTATAGATTTATAAAATGTAAAAGTACAATAATATCTTACAATACAATTGTACGACTAACTCATTTATCACAAAGATAAGGTAAATTTTACATAAGTGAGCGCCTGTCTGTATGTACCTGTCAATTCCATTAAATTTATTAGAATTAGCGTATATTACTTTACGTTTTTCTCTGTATATACATAAAAAAATTATCCAATCGCATTTTACATCCATCTTTATGATAGAAATGCAATTGGACAATTTTCTTTATGCGTATAATTATGTAGCTATACAAGTTTGTCTGAATAAATATTTAAGCTCCGATCAGCGACATAAGAAACGATTTCACGGACGGATGACTATGAATCACCGTTCGTGGGTCTCGATCGTGGCGTCCAACCGATCGGAGTCTACGTTAAGTTACGAGAGAGGTCAAGCCGTCTATCTTCTTGCTTGGAAAGCGTTGCGCACCACGCCTATGTTAAATCGTGACTCGATCGGGAAGGAGGAAGAAGAAGCGCCGGTGTTATATTAGCGCCCAGGAACAACCTGATGCGATCCCCGTCGGTATTCATCGGTGGGTCGTTCGTGAATCGCCCGTGGAGCGAAAGGGGCGAGAGAAGCAAGATCGGCAAACAACGAGAGCCGCGTTGCACAATTAACGAGACGCGCCGATTCTATTCGAGTCGAATACAGAACGAGTGGTGAGGTCGAGTGGGGTCAAGTCGAGTACAGTCGCGTGGTACGAGTCGTCGTCACTCGTGCCACACGATACCGACACGGTATTCCATCCCGGGCGCAATTGTGATTCGCGTACAGATGGAGAGTAAACGCGGATTACCGCCTCCTTGGCTATATTTGACGGTAACGCTTAGAAGAGAGGAGGCGGAGTTCATTCGCCATTCGTCGCTGTAGCGATCAACCGCGACTTAGTCTCAAATATTACCAATCTCTCTTAAGAAAATCTTATCTCGTAGAATCTCGTAGAAATTATATGACACGATTAGACGATTACTGAATATAAGATAGGACATGCATTTTCGATTAGCTATATAACAATTTTGTGTACATATAAGTTTTTCAGATTAAATATTTAAATAATGGATATATCGGAAAAAATCAAATATTAAAAAATCGTTTCCGAAACTAATAATAATAACATATATCAAGCGCTAAAAATATTAAAATATACAAGTGTTCTTAATATTAAAATTTCTAGTAAACTCCAAATTCTGTTTCACATTTCTTTGTATGTTTTAAAGAACAAAAATAACTTTAATAAAAATTACAATTCCAATAAATGTATACTTATAAAATGTATACTATTAAATGTATACTATTAAAAACTTTATTTTTCATATTACTATTAATATATAACTGGTAATAATAATAACTTTTTTTATTTTTAAATGCTTAAACATAAAATATAGCAGCAATTCTCGTTTTTGTGATATTCATATTTTTATATATGTAATATATTTAATTTTCAAAATTATTACAAATTAATAGTGTAAAAAGTATCCTAAATAAATTCTCTCAGAGATTTATTAATTTAATATATATAATATTAATATAATATTTTAAAATTTTTTAACGAAATTTACATTTTTTGTTGAAATTATATTATTCTACTTCTCTCTCTTAAAAGCTCTCTTAATTCAACTTGTCATAGGAGATATTTCACAAGAAATCCACTATAATCTACTTTGTTTTAGGGGACGTGACGTTATAACGCCGCAACTCGTTCGTGTGATGCAATTTAACTACCACGTCATTACTCCTGAAGTTAAGCCAGTGTAAGTTCGAAATTACTAGTTAAATTGCGTATATCTATGCGAGAGCCGAGAGCATCGTGTAATCTGCCCATGTGTTTATCCATCGGTAGGTAGTCGTGCATATATCGTGCCTCTCCATCATCGGGATGGTCACCAGGACCATCTTAGCCTAATTACCTAATAATTCGAGGCGGTAACTTCGACTCCACCTAAGTGGTTTGCGCCCATCGCGAGAAGATCGATCTATATCTATGAATGCTAAATTGCGATTAGATACGTATCCTTGTATATATTCAAACTGGATAATAAAAACAAACTTTTCCATTACTCATAAAGTAATTCATATAATACGTTTATTTATCGCATTTATTTACCGCGTGCTATTTTCGCATTTAATGTGCAGAAACCTTTGAAATTTGCTGCCAGTATAAAATGCGTGTTTAATTTTGTGACTGACGACAAAAATCACAAAGCAGTGTATATTTAAATAGTCTCTCCATAGCATATAAATATATTTTCTATAATATTATTATATTCTGCAATATTAATTTATTGTTAAAATAACATTCCATTCAGCATATTACAACATTCGAAATACGTGTGTTATATGATACAAAAAAAATATTTTAAAAACAGAAAGATAAACATAAATATGGACAAAAGAGCAATTTCTTGAAAACATCACTGATTTATATTATCTCGATAGACAAACAATGCTTTGATCGAGGGGATGTTCTCAATCCTCGGCTTGATAGCAAATCCTTCTATGCGTTGAAGTGCTTTGGTAAAAAAAAAAAAAAAAAAAAAAAAAAAA
>NW_017259302.1:1615446-1617127 GCF_001594045.1 Atta colombica
AATAGAACGTTCGATCAATAAATCCTCAGTGATCCGTAAACCTCCCCCTCGATGTAAAAAGGGATACACACTAAATCGATCGCCTATTGATTTGCGGGGACCGCAAACGAGGCGCGCATCTCCCTTCCGAATATCCTTTCACATCGCGAACGCTCCAGGCTGTCAGGTGCCAGGACCGTTCTTGTCCCAAAAAACGTGAGGATAGCAAACTGATTTTTCTATAAACACGTCCACACACAACTCGAGATCACGTTGGCCCGCGCCGTCCTTCGTCTTGCTTATATCCTTAAGCGCGACGTTAGCGCTTGTTGACTCAAACGCGTGGCAAATTCGTGGCCCTTTCAAACGTCTCTCTTCCCGTCTCTCGACACGCATCGATGGGATTACACCTCTCACGTAATACGTCTCGCGGTAATTCGCCTTATTGTTATGTCAATCCACTCGTCTTCCGTATACGGATCGCGTCGTCTTCAAAATAGCGCGAGAATCCGCCGCGGGTCGGATTGTCAGGCGACGCGGAGATTCGCGTTTGCTTTGAGACAATTTTTTCTCCTCGCGATATCATGGCAGCGACGGCGACGAATAAATATTTACCGTTACAAGAAAGAGAGAGAGAGAGAGGGGGGGGACGAGAGAAAGAAACGCGCGCGTAATCGGTATTTATTCAAACGTCCATTTCCCGGCGCGTTCTCCGACTCCATTTTCTTATTCTTCCGAAACTTCGTTTCGCGGAGTCCACGAAGGGCGGCGGACAAAGAAACGCGCGCGCGGCAACGGCGTGGCGAGCCGGGAGCCGAAACTTTTGTAATTACAATAAACAAGTCTTCCGCGCGCGCGGGGCAAAACGTCCTCTCTCCCTTTCCCTTCCCCTTATCCCTGCCACGTCTCTCGCCCCCGCCGGAGAGTACAAACGCCTTGCGGTAATAACATGCAAATTGCTGGCTTACCTAACGTCTGGACTTTGTGAAGTCTTTTTGAAATGTGATTTCTTGCTACTTTGAATCCGCGAACGGAACGCCCTTTGAAATCCCCGGCGTACTTTTATAAGAGGGTCAAAGCTTGCGCTATCCGCAAGCGGAATATCGATGACGGCTTTTTATCACAGATTTATCTCGCGGCGCGGCAGCTTTCGAGAAGCAACGGCATTTGCACGTTTACGCAACGTTAAACATCTTCGCGTTACTTGTTGCGGCAGTTGCATGATAAAATGTATTTAATTATATACATATATAATTCTTACTAATTTATATTACATTATTACACGCAATTTCAATATTATATATACGTGTGGTGTGTGTGTGTGTGTGTGTGTGTGTGTGTGTGTGTGTGTGCGTGCGTGCGTGCGTGCGTGCGTGTGTGTGTGGGTGTGTGTGTATATTATTGTGAGTATTATACATAGAAAGTGAATAATTTACTGTGAATTGTTGCATTTTCTGTACGAATAATTTCTTCACACATACTATAAGTGTACATAAAGTTTCATTACAAAACTCCTAAAATTTAGAATCGATACAAATTTTTGTTTAGAGAAAAGATTCAGCAAACTATAATATTGTTCAGTTTATTCTCAATTTTAAATTTCTAAAATGTAGAGTAGATATAACTTTTATTTAGAAAAAATTTATTAAAATATAACATTAATTAAAACACTACAATTTATATTATAAAAATTCTAAAATTC
>NW_017259302.1:1617227-1631672 GCF_001594045.1 Atta colombica
TTGGAACTGTTATAATTAAATTGTAATGTGGAAAGAATATACCTTTGCTTTTGCCATAATCATGAATGTTTGAAATGTTGCATAATTCACACAGTAAATTATTCATTCCTCTTAGTTTCTTCATTTAATCCTTACCACGACTAATCATAATAAGTAACGCAATCACCTAGTGAGAGAGATTAATTTAATATAGTTAAATAATCGCTTACAAGACAAAATAAAGAAAATGAGATTGAAAATGAGATGATATTGAGAAAATAAAATGATATTGAGGAATAATCAAATAAAGGTGTATCCCATAGCGATATTCGCACGCGGCGAGAAGATTAGACGCGACCTCACCGCACTATTTGAGGGTAAATTCCAACGAGCGACCGAGATTCCACTCGAGTGCGCGCGCACATAAATGCAAGAATAATAAATACGACTCACCTCGAATGATAATTTGATTCCATAGCGTCGCCCCTCCCAGCTTCCAGCAATACCGAATCTGATGTATGTTCGAATTAGCCGCTATCCTGCGAAGTGGAACGTGGAAACAGCGGGCGTTCTTTCTCTTGCTCTCTCTCTCTCCGCTCTCGCCTTCTATTCTGCATTTCGTTCCTTCGAAATGCAACGGCGATTCTAATAGCGGTATGCTGTGCCTCTTGCGTTTCAACCGTGTCGCGTATTGCCGCGCATGTTGTACGTATGACCTCGCGATTCCGCCTCATCTCCCCGCGTCATCGTAGGACAAGGCGAAACTTGGTCGTCAGCAGCGCGGTTGCGTGGCGCGCGCGATCCGGTAGCGTTTGAAAAGGGAACAAAAGGAACATGGCGTCCGAATCGCGACTGCGGGCGCGTTCACCCCGCGCATCGTACTGATAATCACGCTAATGACCGCGTGTCAATCCCCCGACAATTTCGATTCCGCCGTGGGTGGTGGGGAGAGGTGGGGGCGGGCGGGAGAGGAACCTGCAGTCGAGCGTGATATACCTGTCTGTTTCTCCCTCTCTCTCCTTCTCTCTCTCTCTCTCTCTCTCTCTCTCTCTCTCTCTCTCTCTCTCTCTCTCTCAAAATCTGTCTCTCTCTCTCTCTCTCTCTCTCTCTCTCTCTCTCTCTCTCTCTCTCTTATTCGTATCGCCCGTGGTCAGAGTGTGGCGTGATCAAGTAGCGTTTGAAAGTCGATGCCGCGCCGATGCGCCGTTGCGCCGTGCCGTCCTCTCGCGCGAATTCCAACGTCGTCATCCGGACACGAAACGAGCGGGCGGGACAGAATCCGCGCGCCCAACCGCGGCGTACCCGTCGGCTCTTATAATTCGCGATAAAACATTGGTTCGGTCCGTTATTGAGAAGTGAGAGGGGACAGAGCGGCAGGAATGAGGACCCGGTCGTGCATCTACCATGCCGCGGCCACGCTCTCGAGTCCCGACTGTTTTTCGCGGATCGGAATTTAGGAACGATTGGAACGGAGATCGATATATCGATTAACTTACCAATGCGCGTATCCTATATGTGACACACGGTTGCCGTCTCGCGCGGTTATTTTAAATTTATCACGCGACCGGGCGGATTTATTTTTAATACAACGCGCTTAAACGATATAATTTACTACTTTCTTTATTTCTTTCTCTTTGGACAAATTTAAGGATCTATATCGAAAAGAGTCGAATCTTGTTGATTTAGAATTATTTCGATTTATTGCGTGGATTTAGAATTCATCAGTATATTTGCTTTGACTCTGAAATTTCATAATATTTGCAGTGTAGGTGAATTAAATTAATCCTTAGTTATACATAATGATTTTCCGATTTTTTACTATACGATCATTCGCGCGCCAAGTTAATTTTCACCACTTTACAAATATAAAATTATTATGTAATTCTTTCACATACTTTAATATTTTTCAAAAATGTTTGTAAGATTGTGTAGTTAAAAAAATTGTATTTAAATATTATTATAACTATATTTATTTGATGTGCTTAATTTATCGAAGAAAAGAAATGTGCAGGACGTCAATCTCGTGTGTATTAAATATTTTTGCTTATAATTAAAATGTAATTGACCGATTCTTTTTTCATTTTAAGGCTCAAAATCTGAAGAATAAGATTATGTAAAATTATGAATTTAAAATTATGAAAAATATTTGTTATAAACAATGTAATTGAAGAAAATGTACGAATCAATTAAGATTAATTATATCGTTAGTTTACAATAGTCAACAAAACATTTTTTTTGCAAAATTCAATGCTTTGTAGAAGCTGCTAGAAAATAACGTGAAATAGACGGAATGTTGATAAATAGTTTTCAACTGCAACACGACCCGTTATCAAAAATTGATACTTTCTCGTTTCTAATTTCGTCCACCACGGATATCTCTTTGTCTCCATAACATGTTACGGCTATAAACTTCGGTCAATAGACAAACTGGGTTATTGCAAATAGCAAACACACCGTGGAGCTTCTTTAGCCATTGGTTTCGATGCAGTCTATCTACGTTGCCAAGAGAGCACTCTCAAAAACAATACAATATACAATACGTTTGGTTTGATCATGACTTTCTTGATAGGTTCGTATAAAGAGATTTCATACTTTCATGACTGTATAATATTACGTGATTGTAATTTATGAAAGAAATAGAGATCGATATTTTATCTACTAAAATATCAGCGAAATAATATAATTTGATATCTTTATAATTGTAACTTTTAATAAAACAACATTAAAAATATTAATTTTAAATCTCCAAATTAAAATCAAGTTCAATTAATTTTTAAAATTATTCATTTGTTCATATTCTAATATTCATTCATATTTTTATAAAGCTATAAAGAAATATACTGGAAATCTATTAAAACATTTTCCTATGTGATTTCCAATATTACATTTCCTATATTACAGAAAACATAAATTTCAAATCATAAATGTAATTAATGCAGATTCGTAAACATTTCTTGCGATTGTAAAAGCTTCGTGATTATCACCTTTTTCTCTCTTTTTCCTTTTCTCTTTCTCTCGTAAGTTTTCTTCTCTTCATATAACGCTATTGTTTTCGAAGAGTGTAGTGACTTAAGGTCCTTAAGGGGTTAAATTCGGTTTGCCCACGAAAACATCGGTGCCCCTGAAGAAGGAGCGAAGGTCCCTTCTTGTAGCGGTCGACGGAAATGATTCGGGCGTTATGGAACAGGCAAGAACCGGAGACTTTATCATCGCAGTCGCTCGTCTCTCTCATTAGTTGGCTGGCACGCCGCCCCCGGGGCCGGACTGTGCGTGAGTTTAATCTGTGCCGGCCGCGGGCGCGTGTGCGTGAACGCTCCCCCCTCCCTCTGCCTCTCCCTCCTTTCTCTCCTCTCCCCCCCCCCTCTCACCCACCCTCGTTCCGCATCGTCATACGTATATATCCATGAGGACGCGCGCGCGCGCGCGCGCACGCATTTATGCGAGTGTGTGCATGTACGTGTGCGAGATGCGGCGTGGGCGGCGCGCACACGCTACGAAAGCATTTCAAAAGGGGATATATATGCGGAACGCAAAAAGCGGCACGAAAGCCGCGTAATATGGGAATGCAAGGCGGTTCGATTTTAAGTGGAGAGAACAAATATCCCTCTCCTTATACTCTCTGCCAGCTATAGACCTCAATTATCAAAGAATCCCGCGGAGATGGTGGTGGTGGCGGGTGGCGGGACGCCCGGCGGAATATCGGCGGAGGCGGGGTAAATTCGAGGTTTAGAATCGCGCGCAACTGAGAGGCCTACGTATCGATGCTCGCCGATATGCCGACGAGCAAAACTTCATGCAGGAGGAGAAGCAATTTGAATAATCGTAAACTGGCATGTTTTTCTCTTTTTTTATGTGAAAAAGAGCTGCAATGTAGATGTAACTATTGTTATATCTAGATACCTTTATACGTATATATTTGTTCTATTTATATTAAATATTGTTACTAATCGGTCAAAAAATTCTTAATTTACCCATTAAAAGATTTTTGAAAATGCATTATTTTTAGGCTGTATATCATTCTTTATCACAAACTTTTGCTTTATATAAAAAGATGTATTTTAGTCGACCATGTATCAATATATTTATTTAAAAATTTCTAATATTCATAAAAATATCGTTTCTTCTCGCTTTGCAAATTAAGCTTTAATACATATATGATATGAATTCGGATACTGATGAGAATAAATCTAATTAAATAAGAGGATCTTTATTTGATTAAAGCGGATCTTAGTGCTTAAATATTTCTGTATAAGTTTATATACGTTTATATCTAAGCATAAAAGTTATTATTGCTTGTCAAGTTAGTAAAGTAATATTATTATTCTAATTTTTCTCAGGATTGTGTTTTCAAGATCGAAAAAGATTTTGGCACATAATTTATAAAATTAGATGTGTATATAAATTTAAACAGAAATCTTTAAGCACCAATATCCGCTTTAACCTAATATATACAAATTTTCTTATTAAATTAAATTTAATCTTAATTCATCTCATAAATCTACAATTTCATTATAGAAAGAAATTCCTGAGAATACATTAAATTCAACATTGTTACTAATCTTTATTCCTTTTAAAGAAATAGAATAATTTTTTAAAATTGGATGGTAATTCTTGTAGTCAAACAAAGTAACCGCAATGGTTATTTAAGTTAATTTTACGTAATCACGAATCTTTTGTGAACGAGTGTGTATAATCAGATATAATAAATTTACAATTTATAAAATCGAGGAAAGGACTCTCTTCGCATTAGGATACAAATTAGAAGCAAGAAAACGAAAATACAATGAGCGTATAAAAAAAAGGTACCTTTTCTAAAAGCTCTAACTTTGTAGATAAGTGGGTCTTCAGTCATTATACCATCGAATACGCCAATTTCTCACTTGAGCGTTCTCGCGTGACTTTCGTTAAGGGTCTCGACTAGAACGGCGCGCTAGAACGATGTTCCTCTATCAGCACGCGAGCGACGCGCGCGTTATTATATTCACTACGTGACGAAATGAAACGAAAAGGAGTATCTACGATATTTATAGCGGCTCGCAGGATCGTCGCGTTGCGAACGCGACGAAGGATCGATCGATTGGTCTTCGTGTGTGTCACGGGAACAACCCTAGTGGCAACCCGAGCAATTCTCGTTCTTCAAACAACGCCAATATGTTGATTCGTGGGTCACTGCCTTGCTATGAAACTCGTACACATTACACACATGGCGACGGCAGGCAAAACGAAGGGAGGGCACAGAAGGGAAGGGAGGAAAAACGGGCGAGGTAGGCAGAAGGGTGCTTTCCCCTCTCCTTCCCCCTCTCTCCCCTCTCTCTCTCTCTCTCTCTCTCTCTCTCTCTCTCTCTCTCTCTCTCTCTCTCTCTCTCTCGCGTGCGATAGTATAGGGTGAAATTCAGCGCTGAATATAAGGGACCCTCCCGAGAGCTTGGCCTAAGGCGGGGTTTACAGCCCTCCTTGTGAATCTGGCCGAGTGCGCATACATTTTCAAAACTCACTTCGATCCATCAGGTTGGAAGGGACGGCATTGTGAGAGACAACTCTCTTATTTTGGCCGGATCGCGCGTCATCCATCGCCGATCGGCCGACGCTGCTCTAAGAAACGAAATACATA
Source organism: Atta colombica (assembly GCF_001594045.1). NCBI lineage: Eukaryota > Metazoa > Arthropoda > Insecta > Hymenoptera > Formicidae > Atta > Atta colombica. Next base: position 1,622,818 of record NW_017259302.1, read on the forward strand.
TCATAACGCCACTTCTACCTTCTTAGGGAGTCACCCTGTTTGAGGATCACGCCCTTGAAAGGGATCGTCCCATTTTCCTACCCTTTTCCTTGTAGCTCTTGGCAACCGGTGACACTGCAGATGAAACGGTTAACACTTAGAGTAATTTCTACTTGATGACCAAACAAATCTCGTGAAAGTTATTTGATCTAGTTGTTTAGTTTACCGGATTTTAATACTGACTGTGTACAAATTAGACGAATCCTCGGTGTTGCAATTGGATACACATTAAATGTAAGCAACAGCTCAAAAATTCTTATAAGCATGAAAAAAATATTTATAAAATTTTACTTATAACATTTTATTTATAAGATTTTTAGTTATATCATTTTACTTAACCTTTTCAGATCTTGCATATATTCTAATGTACATCAAATTTGAAGATGCATTGAAATTATTCAATAGTTCTACCTGAGATTTGATGTACATAATAACGTATATGTTGAAAAAATAGTCAGAACTTTGAAAAAAATTAATTATTTTTTTAGTATGAATTACTTATTAAAGTGCGTATAAATAGAATTAAATAAAATTTGTTTACATAGTTCAGTAAAATCAGATTGAAGGAGTTAAAATAATGGAACGTTCAGGTTAATCAATTAAACAATTTAAACAAATCTTTTATATGTGATTTTAATTACAAATTTGAAATGACACTCTTGAGTCACACTTCTAATGAAATTATTATAATATCTCAATGAGAATAACTGATGAAAAAATTATAGATTATGATAGATTTTTCTATTGCTTGACAACAATAATAATTTCAGAATTACATAAATGCTATAGCTACACGTTTGAATTTCATTTTATTTGAATAAATCCCAGAAATTTTTTCCTTTACGTACTCTACGTTTAATTTCTCGTAACAACGTTTGCTCTAAAACCCTCTCAAATCGCACCAAAGAGAAAGAGATCACGAACTCTCCCCTGTGTGTCGTGGACGCTGACATTTTTTCGACGAACGATTCTGCCGACCGCATCTATGCAAACATACATGCGTGAGTGAGCGCAGTATGTAACGCGCGCGGTCCTCCAGAAATCTGTTTATCGCATCCCAGGTATACTCTCGACGTGACGTCCCCGCGTACAATCCGCAAAAATATGAACCGAAGAGAGAGTTACGAGGGAGAAGGCATATCAAACTCACCCACCGTGATCATACGTGCACGTATATGCATCAGGCACGATATCCCAGTGCTGCGGCAACCCCTCCGCCCTTCGGCAAGTCTAATCATCTTTTCCCTGAAATGCGTGCGCTCTCTACTCGAAAAACGATTACGACACGCATACGCCACCTTCGCACGCACATACCTTTGCGCGTAGAATATGCATAGAGCGATTCGTGGAAAATGTATAATAATCTCTAAATTTCTTGGAATGAAATCTCATTTCAAAGAGTCAAAATATTGCCATCACTCCAAAGAAAAGAAATCTTACCTTTCTTTGAAGTAAATCTTATTTTAAAAGTGTGAAATCTCACTTCAAGAAAAGAACGAAAATCTATCACTTTTATTCAAGAATGTAAACTTTTTTTTCTTTTTCAGTAGTGGCGGCATTTTAACTTTTTTGAAATGAGATTTCACTTCAAAAAATTTAAAAAGATCTAGAACGATTGCGGTCCAATTTTGGGAAAGTCATTGTCAATTATGCTGATTTTTTTCACTTACTCTATAAACATATTTATTTCGTTGAATTTAGGTATTTTAAATTTTGTATTAGGTATACAATTTTAAAAAATTTTAACATTTTTATAAGTGTTTATTTCTTTCTCATCTTTTTCATCAAATATATTTTTATATGAATCATTTTTATCATTTGAAGATTTGAGAGATTTATAAATTTATGCAGATTTATCACATGATTCTATGTTTAATTATGTATTCTTTGTAAAAGGTACCAACTAAAAACTTTTTATTTTATAAAGTGATTTTAAATAAAATTATGATTATAATATATACATATAAAAAATATATGGAATATCTTCAGATTTTATGAATATCTAGAATCTTTAAGTTTTGTCATATTTCTTTACCGTAACAAAATTTATTCATCTTTTTATATCCCTCCTTGCATATTGTAGATTAGATATGTTTTTTTCCATTTAACGTAAATGAGATTTTGTTTGAATAAAATTTTGATTTTTGCTAGAAAGAAACTTGACATTGAATTTCAAAGTTATAAAAAAAAATTTAATGTTTTTATTTTCTCAAAAAGCTTTTTAAAATAAAATCAACTCTCTCTTTATATTAGACACAAAATTAATTATTAACGATGTTCGATTATATAGAATGACAAATTTTATTCTGAAGATTAGCTACAAAATTGCTTAATATTTGTTCTTTGAAAATTATACTTAAGAATGGCGATCAAGCTAATTTTCTACAGAAAACACAAATTATGATCAAATTCCGAAAGCGGACGAAATCGCAGTGAATATTCGAGACACCCTGTAGATCTTAGAGGCGCTTCGGAGAGCCCCGCGGGCGGTCCCCGAAAGTTTGCCGATTTAAGGATCGCGAGGAACATAAATTGAAAGTAATGGCGCGGTGTATGCATCGGCGTCAGGTCGAATGTCGACCGCGGCATCGGTGATCGGTCCTCGGTTGACCGCTTGCAACGGCTTAACCCTGCGGTGCAAACGTTGTCCTATCACGAAAGCTGCCGCGAGAGGAACCTTTTTTTCCCCTCTCCCAGACGTCCGCGCGTGTCGACTAATATGTGCAGTACGATCTTCGAGCACGGCAGCTTGTAAGGCAACGTCGTTCTGTGAACACAGAATTATGAACGCAGAATTTGTCTGAGAATACAAAAATAAGGAAGAAGTTATTAACGCACGAAGAAAGAAAAACATTATCATATTTTTTTATTGTAATAAAATTTATTCATCTTTTCATATTTTCTTCAATCAACATTTGGTATTGTCATCTACTGCAGAAAATATTTCAACGATAAAAAAAAACTAAGATTATTTTAATCACATTACATTGAATAATATTGCACGAGTACTCGTACAATTATTATTAGACAAATATCGTAAAAGGTCAGCATTGCTAATTTTCGAGATTGCCTGTGGGAAGAATGAAGAGCAGAGGGGATGAAGTATGGTAGCCGTGGGCGCAATAAGGTGTTTTGAGCCCCAGGTGGTGGCCAACCACCTACTGAGACTTAAGAACTCTAAATTACGCGCGGACATGGGTTTACGTCTTCATTGGTTATAGCCAACGACCGGCATCAGAAGAACTGACGTTAAAGTTACTCTCGTATCTTTATTATTGATATTTCTTGCCTTTTTGCAAATCCCGCCGGTTACGCGAGCTATATCTGTGAAATATAGTCCCGGCGGTTGCTTTCGAGGAATGCCCGGATAATTATTTGGTTAGCTAAGATAAATGTAAATATACATTTGGTTTTGCAATATTTTTTTTGTACTGTCTAACTTGCACCTTGGTAATCAAATGAATTTTTTAGTGAATTATTGATTATACATATGTATAATCTTTTCCATTAAACTCTAAATTTATTGCAATTTTTATTATTGTTTATTAGGTGTGAAATACCAAATTGAGAAGATTTACATATCTAAAGTTTGAATTTATTCAACATTTTGTATCTACATATTAAAATTTTTTAATTATATCGTGTATAAAACTTTTAAATAAGTTAAAAATTAATTTTAAAGATATTACTGTTGCTATAAAGATAAACATTTGTCCTTTAATTTTCTTTTTCACTTTTGACAAGAACATCATAGATCTGAATTGGTTTCTTTTTGTTTCTTTTTTTTTCTTTTTCAAAAAAATTTCCTTTATTTCTTTTTCTTTCAAACATATTTATTTTATTTTAAAAATATTATTTACATTTGACAAGAATTTCTGTTATATGACACGAAAAGAAGCAGAATTCAAGGAAGTACTAAAATGGTTCAGAGATTCGGTTGCAATCGCCCTGAGCCAGCAGGATTCTCTCGATCGTAGGTCCGCGAGGACCTTACACACATTTTTCTTAGAGAGGGAGACGCCTTTAACATAACTTAATATCCTAACGCGGTTCAGTCATTTCCTGGTGGCCATATAGCCATCCCTAAAGAGGGTCCCTTGGGAGAATTTTGTCAAAGGATCTTTATTCTACGTGGACGTATAATACACTGTGGCGCCTCAGGCGAAAAGGAAATGTGATACGGAGTGAGTGTCGCACCGCAGAATTTCGGTTACGTACGATTGCATCGTGAATAAGTCGCTTGAACATCTTCGCATCGTTCACGAAATAAAGCAAAAGCGAGATGGCGAACAAATAAAAAGGAAAATTTTCGAAAAAGAAAAATCTCCTAAGATATTTGCGTTAAATACTTGCTTAGCAGAAATTTTTTTAATTCATTCATTGCTCTTTTTATTATTTCATATTAAACATTAATTAATTAAAAGGAATCGATAAAGTTGATTAAAATTTTTGTAAACCAAGATTTGATTCACGATTGTAACGAAGCTTTGACATCAGCGTATATTTCTTCTACACATTTTATTCGATGAGTTTTGCATCAACTGTTACAGTTACAATAAATAACTCTCGATAGTGTTTTAAATAGCTCTTCGCTAGATTTGCACGTTCATCGAATGTGTGCTTTTAATTCTTTTAAATCTAAAATAAAACCTCTTGAAGCTTTTGAAATAGAGGCGAACGAACTGAAATTTTGACATTCCCCGCATCCACGAGATATTCTCTCTATCGCAACGGAATATCATCAGAACAGATTGCAGGAACTGCATTTTTCCAGATTCACAGTCCGCAACATGCGCTCGAGCTCTTTTTTATTCATCGCACGCATAAAAAGTAGGCGCCGCGAAAATATGCTTTCGCAATATCGAGCGAGCCGGCGGTTTACCTTATTTAAACAAAGTCAAATATCTATGCGAAAAAAAGAAACGTAACGCTCTCCAGTCAACATATTTTTCCAGATTTGGAAAAATTTAAAAGCAATAACATGTTTGGTCAACATAGATTTTGTGTATCTCGCAATTTACTTTATAACGATAGACGTTGATTATTTGTCCTTTTGATTCACGATTTAGGTACACTTGATTGATAGTAAAAAATAAATCAATGAAATAAAATTAACTGGAAAAGCGAAAGACTAGTTGAGATTTCGCGCCTCAATATTTTCCTCACGTCCATTAAATTTCCACAGGAAGATAACTGCAAAAAAATTAACAAAAACCTCAAATCGAAAACTTTTTGATATCTAGAAAGTAAACTGAAAATGTCTCTTGTAAATTAAGAATGCATGTCAATTAAATCGATTTTTGAAAAACACTTCATTTTAGGCTCTCTTGCTGACTTATTATTGTAAATTTAAAATTTTTACTTTGATAAAAACTTTTTTCTATATTATAAATAATTTTGACTTTGACTGGCGTATAAATTTCAGATAATTAAAAAATATTCTCGATTTATTTTTACGATTCCAAATAAGAATATTCATGTATTATCTCTAAAAGAGTAAATATTATGGTGATATGTCCAAACATCGCACAATAATATTCTTTATTAAATCAAAACGCATTATCGATTTTTATGATATTACCAGAATATCCGCAGAAGCTATTACAGTCATATTTGCTGAAATTAAACAAAAAATATTTGTTCGTCAAGTTATACAAATATATTTGACAAATCTTTCAATTTCCAAAGATTTACGTTTCAAATTATATTAATATCGCAATGACGTTGAATAAATGTCACGGTTCGTAGTTTAGCCATTAGTATCTATGATTGAGAGAAAGTAAAGCGATGCCTCTTGTGTGATATTACTTTCATCTTGACACAACTTTGAACTTTGAATGTTACTCGGACAATAAAAATCTATCATCACATTACTAGTAATAGGCTCATATTAGCATAATGTTTACAATTTCAAAGATAACATCATTTTCTTCTTCAAGTTGAATATGATTACATTTTTTGCACTGTCTTCTAAAGTTCTTCTAAAAACGGAGAATACGAAAGAAGATTTTCACATTGCTGCTCGTTAAATAATATCGAAGGATTCACGTAAAGAGAAAAAAAGGAAGAAAAGAATCGCGGGGAGGCAACTTGTGAGCCAGATCCTTTCGGAAGCTCTGCTTGATAATTGCGAGGAGCAAAAACAATGGATCCAATCACACAGAGGAACAATAGCGAAATACAACAATTGCGTATAGGACCCCCCATGAAGATACGCGCCCAACTGGTAATTGGACGTCAGCTCGCGGGGAGCTCTACGTGCCAAGTGCTCAAATTCCTCCCCTTGCCCCACCATTTTGTCGTTAGATACTTGCATTGTTTATGCTCGCCCGCCGCGCGTTCTACGTGCGTATCGTGAAGTTATACTGAACCACACACCCGCGCAATACGTAGTTAAGAACAAGTGTTTCTGGTAACCCAGCTATTGTCCCGCGAAAGAAGCACGAACCACTATTATTTCATTGGCTATGTCATATGAGTCTATAGTTACGTTTGTGGTTTACGGCGGAAAATGTGAAAAAGATACGAGAAATCAGACGTTTCGCTCACACAATCAATTGTTATATTATTACTTGATGTTCTTTCTCAATCAATTGTTACATTATTACTCGATGTCTTTCTCAATGAGTTTTATTTTACTCGATCAGCTTCTCTTCCTTCTCTTCTCTCTTTTTTCTCATTCTTTAATTTTTAAAATTTTTTACTTATCGTATCTTATATTCTATTTTTCCTTTTATTTCATTTTTTCATTATATTGGAGTGTATTCCTCTTTGTTCTTTTTTTAACTAATTTTCTTTGATTGTTTGTAAATTTTCTTTGTTCTCTGTATCATTTTTTGCTTTTATTTATTTGTTCTTAAAGAGCACAGAGTCCTAAAAAGGTTAATAAACGTTCTATCTATTTCTCTCTCTCTTTTTTTTTTGCTTCTGAATTCTTGTTATTTAATAACTGTAGGAGTGACATACACATGATGCTCCTGTGTTTCATGTAAAAAAAAGGGAACCAAGAATGGCCTGAGGCGTTTATCGAAATAACGTTCACAATCTCACAATTTGATTCGTCATGATTGAAATTGACGGTTCAACTTGCCGCATGTGAATCGTGGTTGACGGCGCTGCCAATTTTCATCGTAAATCAAAATCTGTACTTCCCTCCGACTGTATCGCGTGTCGATCGATTACTCGACGCACTCGCCGAGTACACTCCGAACGCGACGTAACATTATACGCGTGTGTTACAGCGAAGAAAATTTTATCGGTATTAGAAAAAAGTTGGTTGCACAAGCTCGCGGATCTCAAGGATTTCTCTACCGTTTGCTCTCTTTCTCTCTTTCTCTCTCTCTCTCTCTGTCTCTCTCTCTCTCTCTCTCTCTCTCTCGCTCTCTCTTTCCTCCTTTCTCCCGTGGAAGTCATTATATTTACTAAGAAAAGGATAATATCTTATTAAAATAGATATTCGTGACTGACGATTTTTGCCCATATATATATATCCTATCACGCACATACGAATTATGTAATAATAACTCGAATCGTATATGCCGGCATATAAAAGCGTACTCCGTTTCAATTAAAATTTTGCAAGCTGGCATCCACACGTGTACCTTTCTATACCTTTTATTTATACTTAATACTCGATAACTGGTAATTCGATGTAGATATCTTACGTCCGACATCGGCAACGCGCTAATTCCGAGTATAAGTGCCTACCGGGTCTCTTTCGATTTATCGCTAATTCGACTAAACCTGTTTCACGGAGCTACATATTATCGTTTATTAATACCCACAACGGGTAGCCTAAACACTGGAATTATTACGTGTCACAACAATCCCGATAATGGACAAAAATATTTCGATAAGCACGGTAAGGGCGGGTGTATAATGACGCTAAGCCTCGGCTCAGTCACGAGATCGTTCGCTAATTTCGTTTATCGAGTTTCACGAGAGATCCGCCTCACCTACGACTGGCAAGCCCGCAGTCAACTTTCGCACCGCTCTGGTTCGATTTATACGCGCGTTCCGCGTCCCGCGAGTTATATACGATTTAATCCCGACCATTAGGACGCTAAAACAACGCTTTTCATCGTTAATAGCGAACTTTCTCAAAGCTTGGATAACTGGTATTTTTCTTCCTCGTCCGTCTCACGGACGAACGTTTATTTCTCGACGAGACGAGAGGAGACGAGTCGAGACGAGACGAGGCGAGGCAAGGAAACGGAACGTTGGAGCGCTTTAAAAGGAAAAAGTTTTAAACTGCGGGAGCGTAAGAAAAACGCTTTTCTTTTAATTCCGGATAAATACGTTGGCAAAAGGGCGATGAAGAGTGCCGCTCTTTGTCTTCGGTCGAATGGATTTGTAAAACTTTACTGGTAATTGAGTACCATTCTGTGCGTTAAATGAAGAAAGATTTCGAAGAGCCGGCAAACACGAGGGAAAAATCTTGGCAACACTTACGGCGATTCTTCTTTCAATTTAATGTTTCGTGACTTACGCCATCCTTTGCCTCGATACGTGTAACTCCTTCGCGCTTGGCTAATGCCAATATAGAGGTATAACATTCCTCGCTTCTTCGACTCTTTTACGTTATATGCCATAATTATTATTATCTTGCTCTTTCATCAAACTGTTATTTTATTATTTACGTGTTTACTGTCGTTATTACCATATCGCCATTATTATGAGTAAAAGCTACAATCTGTAGATTTAATAGACTCGAGACTTTGACTTGCACTTACCTATAGATTATTTTTCTTATATCAACAATTTTCACTTTAATTCGCAAGTAAAAATATATCTATATATATATAGATATATTTATA
>NW_017259302.1:1631772-1633613 GCF_001594045.1 Atta colombica
GAAATTCAATTCCGACCGAATAGATTGCAATCGCGTGCGAGATCTAATTTGCGAGAGTATATTATATATATAGGTAAAGGGAGTTCAGAGCGAATACGTCGAGTGTGGGCAGCTTCGGGAGCCTTGGAGGTAACGCGGACATGTGCCGAGTATGTAACTCGTTTAATAAATAAATAAGTAACGCGCTCGCGTGGAGATAGGTATGCGGCAAACGCGAGAAGCATGTTAGGACGCGACGTACGGAGGGTGACGGCACTGACGGCGCGGACGGAGAGGAACGGAAAAGAAGGCTGCCGGGGTGTTTCGGAAATTTCGAGCTGCTACGATTCACGGGTCCAAAAAAACAAAGTGGAGTACTCGGAGCGCAACTTTTCCATCGGCGGTATGCCCCGGGGGCGTAAAATTGTGAGGTCGGGCGCGCTCTTCCTCTCCCCCTTGCCTGCCGTCCCAGCCACCCCCGCTGCCCATCTATTCACGGCCTGAGGTCTGAGATTCGAGCCATCTGTCGGAATCCTGATTTTACATTCTCCTTCTCCTCTTCGTAAATAAATCGGGAGATCCGTTTCACACACATCCATCCACCCACACATACACGCGCGCGCGCGCGCACGCACGCACGCACACGCACACACACGCACACACATACACACACACACACACACGCACACGCACGCACGCACGCACGCACGCACGCACGCACGCACGCACGCATACATATGGGGAGGCAGCATCAAATTCGAGTAGCGCGTTTCGTTCCGCGCGCGATCTGGCCGCACCGACGCTATATTGATTTGCCAAACGCTAATTGCTCCTCTCCCCCTCGCCTGCACCCCTTCGAACCACGCTCGCTCGGCGACGAATGTTCGAGATCGCGTAACATCGTTTACGAAGCTACAATCCGATTCCCCGCTTCGATACTTCATTCAACGAAATATTTTGTATGTTTTGTTAAGCGGGCCAGACTGTCGTATACTAGAAATCCTCAAGCAAAGATTGGACATCATATGTTTAATCATCAGAGATAAGTTATACTTCGAATCAGATATTCATACACCTCATTTCTATCTTAAGATCATGACATGAAATATATGATACGAACCAATCAAAAGTTGACTGAAAAAGATGTCCAATTTCTTACTTGAGGATCTCTATCACATATCGTTACGCACCGAAGGTTCTCGCGTTCAATTTCGTATTCCCGCAATCAAAGAGAAAATAGAAATGATAGGATTGAAATAAAAGATATCGATGTACGTACGACTTATGTATAAAGTTACCTTGAGAAAATAGAAAAATTTTATTCAATCGCTCAGTGAAATACAGAACGTAAACATGAAACCGAACGTTAGAGGCTTGGAGTAAATCAAACGCACTCTCTCTCGAAGAGAGACTCGAAAAGAAGATCCCTCTGTCGAATGTACGTTTTATCTTTGCGATTCTTACCGAGGAACAAGCTTCTCTCGAGCCAATCTTTCACGCAGCGATTGGCTTGTTTTTACTTAACTTGTTCGTACAACGTGTACTATCAATTCCAGACTTTCTCCTTACGTAAAAGACCAAGACGAGATCTTGCGCTACCATGGATACGCTCGAGTCGGCAATATTCTTCCTCTGGCGATCCGCGGCGATCTCTAGCGTGGCATCGATAGCGGCGGCGGAATTACAACAGGTAATAATTACGTAGCCGAAAATCGTGGGAGTTTTCGCGCACGCAATTTTGATGGAGAGATCTGTTACCGGCACTGCGCTGCGTCCCGCGTTCTCTTACGTTCCTTCATTCTGTCTCTCTCTCTCTCTCTCTCTCTCTCTCTCTCTCTCTCTCTCTCTCTCTCTCTCTCTCT
>NW_017259302.1:1633713-1635768 GCF_001594045.1 Atta colombica
CTCGCTCGCTCGCTCGCTCGTTCCCTCTTCCACCCTCTCTCATTCCCCCCTTCTCTCTCTTTCTCTCGTAGCTTTGTCCGCTGAAGCGAATGGCGCCCACGAAATGTCTGAGGCACCATAGCCTCCGAACTTCGGTAATCACACGGTCCGGTGCACCGCAAAGCGAACCTACGCGCCGTAATCTCCGCTTCGTAGAAGACCGTTATTTGATAATTTGAAACAATAAATTAATAGCTCGTCAAACTCCGTTCTACGTTGGCTGGCTCTGTGCTGGCGTTGGCGGCGGATTTAATGCGCTGTGAGATATACCTGCACGGAGCCCGCGGAGACGGTTTGAATTAAAGCACTGCGTACCCTTATCGAGTAAGGTATTTACGCTGCAGTATCAGTAACAATATTCTATTGTCATTCGTTGATAACCTGATTGAAACCTAGCAGATCCAAATTAGTTTTTATGATACACTGAACATGTTTTAATTATTTAAAAATAATATATTCTTTTACTTTTGAGTTGAATATAGGCGTTAAGGCATTATCTTCTAAAAAGTATTCTTGATTCTTTTGATAAATCTTAAGATGTTATACATTAACGCTCAAATATACATATAAAATTCTAACAATATATTGTCCAATCTTTTTTTTAATAATAACGATTAAAAATTAATCTCGATCACGCTTGTAATAAAACTTAGCAACTATAAGCATATTATTATAATGTTTACGTGATGCAAAAATTAAAGATATACAAAGGCAGGAACGAATAATTTTTCCCCTACGAGATGAATGATACGAAAATCAATTCTATTCTTTTAAATAAATCCGGACAAGATGCGACAAGCTCTCCTGTACGATGTCAAGATCGTCGCGACCACAATCAGTCAGCGTGTCCCTCTCGGTTACAGCGCTCATACGTTCCATGAGAAACCCCCTTACTTCCGCCATGATGGAAGAATTAACGGAGCTCTGGGAAATATAATAGACTAATACGCGTGATTCTCTAGTATATATGACGTTCTCTACTATATACGACCGCGATATACAACCATAGATACAATGCCGTTATTTCAATAATTATGAATTATGCAATTGCGTGTTTAAGACTAAGGTCCAATTAACGTTACAAATGCTTCGAAGTATTTTTCGATTAGTCAATTAAATAATTAAATCGATTAGATAATTAATAAATTTTTTTCTTTCGAATAGTCAATCAAACTTTTGAAGTATTTGTAATGCTAAATAAGTGGATCGCTCCTTAAGATACAAATCGAAATTAAAAACTTAGATGAAAATTGTTGATGCAGAAGTCATCATTGTCTTTCACGTTGTTCGCGACATCGTCGTAGAAATGATGCAAGGTTAGTCGTTTCAAGCAGAATGAAACATCCATGAGGAGTCATTCAAATTCAGTTATGATAAAACGAAAAGATCATCGAATATGTATACTTTAACCGTTTCTCGACAAGTCACGGGGAAAAACGCATCCGGACCCAACCGTTGTCGAGTATCGATCATGTATTGTTATATGCAAAAAAGAGAGAGAGAGAAAGAGTGAGAGAGAAAAAGAGAGAGGGAGAGAATGTGTGTAAGTGAGTGAGTGAGAATCGAAAGGGAGTGGGAGAGAGAGAGATATCGATATGACGGCTACATGGATAATAGCGTGCGCTGTGCCGCGTGACGACTCCTGTCCGACAGAAATCGTCTGGTATTGACACGTCGCTCGAAAAGTAACGAACGGCCGCACACATACACGAACGCGGCCGCCGAATCCGTTGTTCAAAATATCGTAATTCTGAGCGCGTTGCCGAGACCAATCCAGGCCAGCTTTGACCTTTGTGCCGGTGCTCGGAGTCTGTTACAACGATGAATTATACCCTCCAACCACTGTCGCGCAACAACAAAGCACTCGGTTTCACTCGGTTTTTGTTCTATCTGTTGCTCTCTCCTCGTGTCTTTTTCTCTCTCTTCTTTTCCCATCTTTTTCTCTTTCTCCCATTCCTCTCTCTCTCTCTCTCTCTCTCTCTCTCTCTCTCTCTCTCTCTCTCTCTCTCTCTCTCT
>NW_017259302.1:1635799-1647817 GCF_001594045.1 Atta colombica
CTCTCTCTCTCTCTCTCTCTCTCTCTCTCTCTCTCTTTCACTACGACTCGCTGAATCGTTATGTCTTCTGGAAAAAGATGAAAAACAAGTTAATTTCTTGTCAAGAATGGAAATATGATTCTATCTAGACACGAATTATCAAATTAAGAATTGTAAAAGAGTTAACAAATTATTAAAAGCATCTGTTTAACGTCCCGATTTAAAAGACGCTTAATAAAGAGTGATTTTTAAAATTTTAACATAATATAATTTATGAATCTTATTAACATTTACACGTGAATTTAATTGTTAATAAGTTATAATACTATTTTTAACAGAATATCATTCAATGCAAATTTCGTTTAAGTTTAATTGAATGACTCATTTGGAAGTATTGGATGCATATGAAGATTGTATATTATTATTTACCAAATACTGTAAGGACCAACATAATGTTTATATATTGCGATAACTTAGGGTTTAGAAACATTATTAATTTTTTTAAATATTATAGACTTTTAATTTATATGTCTTTTTATTTAAATACAATATATTTTATATTTTACATTGTAAGTAAGTTCATAACCAAATTTGTTAACATTGAAAATGACGATCGAATATGAAATATTTATTATAAACCATTGTTTTTGTTTATAATTTAACTGATATGAAAAATGTTTTATTAATATAAAAACATTTTTATATTAGATTTGTAATCCTCTTTTACATTATTTAAAAAAAGAACTACAGCATAAGAATTTGTATAAAAAACGCAGAGCAAACATAAATGGATAAAAAAATGTTCAATGTGAAAAGAAACAGAAATATTTGTACAAGTACGAAAATCTAGAGAAGAGCATGACTTGTTTCGTCCATAACTTTAATTCGATGATGAAAAAATATTAGTCTACTAATATTCATAATATTACGCTACAAGTCACTGCGTTTATAAAAAAAACTGAATTTAGATATCAAATTAATTGGCAATAATTTTGCATTCATACGTTTTAATTAATGTGAATCCCTCGTGAAATAATTTCATTCGAAAACTCATTTCGAACGGCTAACCTGTGTAAAGGGGATTTTTAATTCTCGCTAATAAAATTACCGCGTAAAATAGAAGATCCTCTTTTTAGCTGATTATTGTAAACGATAATTCATTCCAACCAAAGAATGTCACAAAATCGTACAACAAATCTAAAACCTTTCAATCATTTGCTTTTATAACTTAAGGATACTCACGTTTCTGGTCCTCGAGCAAAAACTAGTCAGGAAGCAACGTTAAATCGGTGGTATATATGCGACGGGTCGACGGTTAGCGAAATGCGTCTCAGCGAAAGTCTAGACTCCGCCGTCATTCGGGTACACCCTCGCTTTTAACCATACGTAAGCGGTAAGGATAACCTAGCATTTTATACGCAAGATCTATAGAGCCTAGGCAATAACGTTTAGCGATAATTCTAGGGTACCCGGCCCGCGATCCCTCGGGCCTTACGGATGACTTATGCTCGCTGGAGTTATTTGGACTCCTCGATGCATCGCACGGCACTGAAAACCGTCATCGTATTTCCCCCGTTTCGTACTCTGCTTAAGCACGACAGTGCTCGACAACTTCTGTCATTCGAACTAATTACCAAGTGCACGTTTGAACTATCTGCTAGTTTGGAACATTGTGAATTTACATAAATAATCATGTCTTCTTATGAAATTGCTATAATTATGCTTTTACGTCAACAGTTGAAAATTTATATAATTTCATGATTTATAAATATATAATTATATGTGTAATTTATAATTTGAATAATTTTACTGAAAAATAATGCTTACGATTCTATTATTGTTTTGTTAAAACAGAATAGTATAATAAGTATATGATTGTTAAATACATTGCAACATTAAATACATAAAATGGATAAAATCGATGAATATTTTAACTTATTTTTTAAATTAACGTGCAGTGATAAATCCCAAAAATTCAAAAACATGAATTTCAATGAATATATGATTTAATGATAATAATATATAATATTATTTCCAACAAGTAGACTCACAACATTTTTAATTCTCCGGAATTGACGGCGGATCTATTGGAGCTACTCGATTATAAATCTCTTTGTAAAAAATGTTAAACAATTCAATTTTCATTATGTTATATCTCTAAACTTGAATTATTCTTATTAAAATATATTTACAATTATTATATCCATTCTTTTTTTACAAAAGTCATTGCCATTTTAGGCAATTTAATTTCTTGAAATTAATTAATGCCTTTTTAATTAACGTAAATTATATGGATCTTAAAGACCAACGGTTAGTAGTTGTATTACAGATTTTGACATTTTTGGCGGATTATTCCTTAAATATCTGATTATTACAAGAACACATTGATGTGTACATTGTATGCCCAACCTAATTTGATTGCTTATAATTTTTATAAAATGAACTTACCGCAAAAAAAAGATTGTTTTATTGAAATGTCAGAAACATGAAACGTAATAGTATTAAACAAATAATATATCTTCATTTAAAAAATAAAAAAATTATAAATAATTGAAAAGGTATTGGATAAGTATTGGATACGTCATACTGAAAAAAACATATTGTGAAAATAATATTGTTTAAATTACACTAAATAAATTAGATATTAAATTTAAATGTCACAAATGTAACTAGTATACTTCGATTTTCTACATAGATAGAGTATAATGCGATAATGATTCTTATTGCTTTGAAGATCATAAAACGCTTCTTTCTAATAATTATCAGCAGCTGTGCCATCTTATCTTTTATTCCATCTGCTGATCGTTTCAAGTAATATCATTCACCGACTGTAATTCGAAGTCCATGTTCCAAGGTTCTATAGTAGACGTGTTTTAATATTCACCGAGAGATATTCGCATGTCGGGTGCAACAAGAGGACGACGATGACGACAACTCTCGCGGTTAAACGCGAGCATGCTCGTTTATTCGATTCGCGGCGCGTCATAATCTTATCAATCAAAGCGAGAGAGCGAGGGGAAGGGGCAGAAGGTAGAAAGGTAAATTGCTTAAAAGCAATTTACCACTTCCGCCAACTCGAGGAGAGAACACCGACGCGCTCCTACAGTCCGCGACACCGGAGGCCACCAGAGGATCGCTTCTCGCGCGCGCGAGCTCTCCGATCCGAAAATCATCAGCCTCGTTATTTTGCGTCTGGACGGAGACGGAGAGTGCTCACACGCTCGCAATAAAGGTAATTACAATTTAATCCAGGGATCGTCGGACAGGGGCCACAAAGTACGACGAAGGAAGGAACAATCTCTCGCAGCCAGAGAAGAGCCTTGATCAAGCCGTGAGCGCGCGCGCATATTGCTGTGACGAGCGTTGCGAAGGGACCAAGAGAGAAAGAGAGAGTGAGTGAGTGAGTGAGTGAATGAGTGAGTGAGTGAGTGAGTGAGAGAGAGAGAGAGAGAGAGAGAGAGAGAGAGAGTGTGTGTGTGTGTGTGTGTGTGTGAGAGAGAGAGAGAGAGAGAGAGAGGAGGAGGGAAGGAGGAGAAAGAGAGAAATGGAGAGAGAATGAGGAAAGGAGAAAGAGTGATAGAGGCAAGAGGGGAATGTCAGGGAGAAACGGAGATACGGAAAGAGAGAGTTCATTGGGTTCTCCAGCCCCCTGGCGCAGCCTCGCTAGATGACAAGACGGGGATAGAGGACAGGTGCTACTGGCAAGCCTTTGATCTCTTCCGCGTTACACGCTCACAAAAAAGGGAATTATCAAAATATCCCAGTTGGTCGTGACTATCGCTTCGGAAGGATCGATGCAATTTCGGAGGCGACGACGTAGCGTCCGTATATCGCGCTGTATTACATAGCGTTAATCCTTTTAACACGATTATATAACGAATATCAATAATGTAAAATAGATTAATTTGTCGTTCTTATAGTATCATGGAAACAAGGAAAAATATGAATAAACCTATTTTTATTGAATAAAGAATAAGGCTTTATTATGTACTTTTAAAGATATAAGTATATTATTGATTTATTATTGTTTGTACAAAAAGAATTTTGCAGATTTATTTGCAAGTGTAGATTTATACTTTTGTTTATTGCAGTATTGTAGAGATTTGTTATAGCATTATTAATCATAAAATGCGAGTTTGCATCCTTCTGAAAACTACGTATTTGCAGCATATTTATGATTAAAGCTAAATAAATATTTGTCAATAAATGTTTATTGAGTTATGCCTAAATGTTTATTGAGTTATTATTGTTACTATTATCCATATTTATTATTATCCATATTATCATTCATCTGTCAGAAATTGTATGTAAATTATACGTACTTTTTTTTTGTAAATCATTTTAACTATTGATTTTATAATAAAATTTTTAGAAATTAGTCAATAATGAAACGAAGCGCGTGCATTGGCAATTTATAATTTTTAAATATCTTAAGTGAATGATCTTTTCAATTGTTCAATACAATACCGTATGAATCGAATCGAAGACATAGCGTTTCTCGAGTGACCACGAACTAATAAGTGCCTGAGGCTGCATCTCCGCCATTTTGCAGCGCGTCCCTGGTGGCCGTAATGTTCTCCCAGACACGCCTTCTTCTTTTTTTATTTCTGGGTTCGCACCGTGTCACTTCCATCCGTGTTATTTTCACGATGACCCAATTTCGATTTCTTGCGTCGCGTGACATTACAATGGAGAGACGAGAATTTTTACATGCATGTCTTGCATACCTTTGAGCGAGGCAGTAATTTGCAATTCTGACAGGTTTATCGTTTATATATTGGGTGCAGGATAAAATTATAAGGTGGAATTTAAAAGCAGACTTATGAGATAATTAACGAAATTTAATCTTCAGATCCCCTCAATTTTCAAAGAACGTTAAAGTATTAATTTCATTCGAAGATAAAGTATAATATTTTTATATTTTAATATTATAATAATATAAAATATATATGCTATAATTTATTTATATTTTGAGTTATACAGAGAGAGGTTATAACAGAAAAGCAAAATAGAGAACGAGGGTTACTTTTACAGAAATCTAATACTGGTCAGTTTATTACTTAGACAATATTTACTTATTATTAGTTGAAGTATTAAAACTATTGATCAAATAAGTAATTACTATCTTTCATTATCGGCTAATATTAGACTTCTGTAAGCGCAATACTCATTGAAAACTTTAAAAATTGTTAACTTCAAGTTTTGACAAATCGTTTTCTAAATTTTCTCGTATGAAGCTGTTTTTGTTGTATCTTTATATTTTATCATGAATTACATTAAAAGTATAAAGTAATATTATATTTATTATGAAAATACTAGTAAAGAAATGTATATTTGCATCACATTGCTATCCAAAGAATTTGTGGATATCAATGTTGTAAAATATTAATTAAAGGCAAGATGCAAGAAAAAAATACTGAATATTTATCATCTAATGATTATTTTTATTCGCGACGTTAACAACTGCTGTTGCATCACTAATTTTTTTAATTTACACAAAAACTTTTTTTATTAAATGTATAAACAAAATGTATATGAAACTATAGATGCTTTCATATTACAATAGATACTTTTACATTCATTATTTTATTATCAATTAATTTCAAATATAGATAAATTTATATTCACGTAATAATAAACATAGTACTCAAATTTTGAATTTTATTTACATTGTATGAAGACTCTGCGCAATATTACACCAGGTCTGACAACCAAACGATCAAGTTTCACGCTAAATTTGATATAAAAACGTTATGATCGTATAACATTTTACCGTGCAGGTACGTAACTTTGAAGCAACAGTATATAGATACTCGTATACACATGTCGTTCCCGCGAAGCAAAATCATGCAGCGAGATTCCCAATGGACTTGAAAGCTGTTGACGACAAATCGAGGGTTAAAATACTATCGGTAAATAGCGACCGAGCCGAGGGGAAACTTGAATCAGATGGCTGGAGGATTATAACCCTAATTTGAACATCACTCGTGTGACGTCGTCCTTTAAATGAAGAAGGAGCATTCTCGCTCCCATGTCTGATAATAATCAATCCTAGTTTAGGAAATAGACAACAAAAGGGCTGACGGATTTATTCGCGAATCTGCTGAGAGCTCGAGTCCTTTACAAAGAGATACTTGGTAATGGATATCAATTTGACTGATTGATATCCATCATATCATCTTCTAATTAATTGCATATAATTGTAATGAATGAAAATATAGATTTTTAGTCAGTAAAAATAAAAATATTAGAAAAACATTATCTTTATTTATTATTAATTTTATATTTTATCATATTTACCTATACTTTACAGATAAAAAATCAAATTCTTTGGCTTAATGCGGTTAATGCAGCGTTAACGTATGCTGTGTAATATTTATTGCGATATATAATTAACACAATAATCACTTTTTAATTAATATCTATATATATATTTAATCAAATTTTGAAATGTAATGTGATGATATGCGATATAAAATTGTGAAATATCACGAAATCTTACTAAAATATTATGAAATGCTCGCTTTAATGATAGGATTCAAAGATAAAGGCAAAATAATTCGATATCTCCGAGGTTCAAACTACGATATGCCTTCATTTAAAATTAATTTCTTCTCTGAAATCACAAACGATATTACTCACGCGATAATTTTTGCAATTTTCATTAATTGCGGATAATAACGTGGAGGTGATTTGATCAAATCACCGTGACTGAGACTGCCGTTGCACCGGTCGAAATGGTTTCCAACTCAGACAAGAAATCCTTCATAAATCACTTTGCACGAACATCCGAAATTCTTCTATAATATGGGGAAGCAGCCTCGGAAGATACTCGAAAATGTTTAGCAGCATTCTGTCTTCGTCGATGATCAATCTGTCCGTAAAGCGGAACATATTGAGAAAAAAGAGACTCGTCGGTGAAAAATAATATCGACACGAGATGTAGAAAAATAGTCCATTTAAACTAAATATAATTAGTTTTTTATTTCTTCCAAATGGATTATTTTCGGATATAAATTTTTAAAAACTTTTTGTTAAAAACACTATTTCAAATTGCTAATATTGTTGTTTCATTTTTTTATATAAATGTACGGGTTATACGAATCAAGAAATTGTAATAATTGAATTTATCGATTCAAGGAGTCCAAACAAAAATTAGTTTATTCGAATAAAGAATTAGTAATAATTTATTAATTAGTAATAATTAGTAATAATTTGTTAGAATAAAGAATTAAAGGATCATTCTGATCTTTATTCGAATAGTCAATTAAAATAATCCTCACTTAACAGTAAAAGAGTTAGTTCTAATAAATCTATAGTCTAGAGAATCATTGTGATCTTATGTAGACAGTGTACAGTAAAACATTTTAAATTCTTGTATGAGAAACGACCCACTCAAATCCTTGTTAAAATTTTGTGATGAATTTTTAGTATATTCAAGTATTCATTTAATATAATGTGTATTATTTGAATATTTTGAATTAAGAAATGTTAATATTCAACATTTCTTAAAATAACACAATTTATATTAAGTAAATAAATAAAAACATGTAAATAATATTTTTTAAAATTATAATTAAATAAATTCTAAGATATATGTATAAAATGTGATTTATTTTATCAGTTAAATATTAATTTCAATGAAAAAAATAATTGTGACAGTCTTTTTGTATTAATTTTTTACATAATATTTGTGTTACTTTCTGATATATTCTTCTTGTGTTAAAAATTTACACAAAAATTTGTGTGAACCGTTTGAAATATAAAATGTATTCAATTTAATAAATTTTTCAACTGTGTATCTATATTTGAGTAATATAATTGAGATGATTTTTACTTAACAAAATTGCAGCTATTAACTTCAACAATTTTGCTAAACTTTTTGTGAAATCTAGAAAATCGAAGCTAGATTCATCATAATTCGATGATATATAAGAAGAGAGGGAGGCAGACGTCTCGGCGCTGAAGGTCGGCTTCTCGCGCGCATCTACTCGCTGCATACCGCGCATAGCCTAAAGGATAATTATAGTTTCGCGATCGACTTAAAAATTTCCGAGATCCTCGCGTCGGCGGAACCGTTCTCCGTCGAAAAGTATCGCCGCCGCGCGGGTGTGGGTGAGAAGGTGCCCCAAAAGGGTGATGCCGGTGGCTGCGGGAGGAAGGCAGGAAGAAAGGAGGAAGACGGAAGAAGTGAGGAAGGGAGGGAAGGGTGCCAAAGTGAAGGGTTCGCCGAACAGAGATTAGCGGACTGCTCTGAGACTTTCGTGTTTCTTGGATCCCCGAACCCGTAGATCATGATAATTGTGAGAACAATTCATCGGGTAAATTTCACGCTAAGCGCTCGATTCGTCGGCACGTAGAGATCCCTCCGGACCCGCTTCTCCATTAATCACGATCTACGACTTGCTGCTGTAGCCCTTCCGGATGCGCGTCGATGCGCGCAAATATGTCCGACTTTGAAATTTAGGATCTAGACGAAAAAAAATAGTAGCTAATTGCATGATCATTACGTTGACCAGATACTTGGCGGTATATCCAGTACAGTGAAAGATCTGAAAGAACAATTCTGCAAGAATTTATTTAGCTAGATACATATCTGAAAATAATTTTGTTAGGTTATTAAAATATTTATGAAAAAAATTCAAACTTGAACAACGCTTAATGCTGCAAAAAATTTGATTTGAAATTATTCTAGTAACCAGCGTTCTACATAAATTATTTTGATAGTTCAATAAGAAATTGATCGATTTTATTTTCTGATCATGCTGAGAATGAGTATAAACTGAAACGTTTACGTTTATTCGACGTTATTTGTCGAATAATTAATGTAACTAATAAATATATATCTTATCAAAGAAATATTCGCGTATTGCTTACTGCTGTCATTTTCCAGTTTGTTCATATTTTATTTATTTTATTTATTTTGGAAGACGTTATCTATATTTTTAGATACAATACTTTAAGTAAAACCATTCTTTCCGCGTAAGATATATTTATTTTATTTTATTTCAGTATCTTTAGACCTTTTATTTTTAGTTATTTTTATTAATTATATCATTTTCATATCATTTTAAAAAACATAAACACATCAATGTTAAAAAAATATTTATTTTGCGTCACAAAATCATAGACAAAGTATCGATCTGATTCTTTGAGAGTGCTTTTCTTTAATGCTTATGTAAACACACGTCTTGAATTACACATTATGAAATTGTAAAAGAGATCCATTTGAATATTACTTCATTTAAATTAATGAAATGTCATTTAAAGAGATGAATCGTGTATCTCTATGTTACGGCATATTATTGAATACGGTAAATTGATTAAATATGCATATTAAACATATAATAATTCACCGCTCTTATAGTGACGAGGAACAGTCAACTGTATTCAATATTTACATTTAATGATATCAACAAATTATAGTGTTGTTTGCGTAATTGATGCTGAAAACTGCTAATCCGGCATTAATTAATTGATGAAATCTGAGGGATGATTTGTATGCACGTAAATAATAATAAACAGACGCAATAGCACAATATCGCGACAGTCGCATTATTGCAAATGCATTAAAATTTATATTAGTATAATGAACCAAATATTCTATTGACTATGCATTAATCGATGTGAACTATAACTTTTCCTATATTACATAATACTAAAAATTTGTATGAAAGTAATTAAATAAAAACTTATAATAAGATATTCTTATAAAAATATTAATTATCCTATATTCAACTAAAATTCTTTTTAAAATTTATTTATTGCATTATATAACTTATAATCGAAGAGTTTAATGCAAAAACCAGTCAATTGTATTTTTATTAAATTTACTACAGTATTAACAAAAAACTATTTTGCCAATTAATTAAGTATATTATACAAACTATTTTTCCGAGAAAACTGTTGAAATATGTAAACTTTGTTCGGAGCTGTAGGAATTACTCGTTTCTTATGTTAAAAGACGGAATGTTTGATATCCACTTAAAAATTCATTTTCGCCAAAAAATAAAGCTGGTTAGTTTTTTTAGTTAGTATCGAGTCAATTGCATGCAATTATATTGAAATTTAAAAAAAGTAGTTCATTTGAACGTATTAATCTACTTTTCTTTTTTACATCTCTTTTCTTATTTTCAATTTCTTATTTTCAATATATTATCTGCAAAAATAATAATTGATTACTGTTTATCATATCCATCCGAAAATTTAAATTGTATTACGATAAGGAACTTACTTTCTGCGACGCGGAAATAAATTTCAGACGATGACTTGCTGTTGACGATAGATTCACGCGTTTCTCGACAGTGAAAGCTCGCGACCCCTGTAATGAATTCTAAAAACAATCCTTAAATTCACGTAAGACGAAAGAGCCTGTGACGTCTTCTTTGTTGTTCAAGTACTCAATTTACTGATATTTTTCTCGAACGCTTATAGTGGAAATTACTTACGTATCATAAGCGGAGAAGAGTCTGACGGTAATACATGTCCGTACTAATAATAGAGCCTTCGTAAATACAGGTTGTGCTAATAATTATCATTGTATACACTGCATGGCAATGTCTCGTCTCACGCGTTTATCGATAACGTTATCCAACCAGAGATAACAGATATTGAAATGAATATATCGGATCTCTGTGTGAGGATTTTTGGCATGTCAAAACGTGTATAAACGAAGGTCGTTTATTATCTGGACATGCGATTTTATCAGTTACGACGAGACTGCGTTCTCAAGCACATATGTTATGTAAATATTCTTTTCTTGCAAAATTTCCATGTGATGAAAGCTTAATTTGTACATGATATCTGTATTCACAGAAAAAGATAAAATTACTTTAAAACAATTTAGACAATAAATGTTTTGCTTTTTTTGATGAAACTAATTTAACACATACATTATTTATTGCATTTTATCGTAAGCTCGATTTTATTTTTATTATTAGTATTATTTTATATAATTTACCTATATTAGGTGTAGTAAAAAGAAATCCATTATTTTTCCATTTAATTTCATGCAAAAATAATGGATTTTTTTTTACTACAGCTAATACACACACATACACACACACACACACACACACACACCATTTTACTTTATTTATTTATTTGAAATAATGTACTATTTTAATGTCTTGGAAATCAAAAAGAAATTCAAATGCATTAATCAATTTTGATTTTCCCCTGCTCATATTTCTAATTAAATATCTAAAAACATTAACAGATTTTATATTTTGATAATTTTGTATCACAAGATAACATATATTTAAAATCTGAAGATAAGCCAAATTTTAAAAAGTTTTTTAATTTTTAAAAATATATTAATATCTCTCTCTCATTTATACTAAATACGAAAAGAATCGATTTTATTCCGAATCCATCTCGTTCTCATTTAGTTCTAATCATGAAAATCTCTATTTCCTTTTCATTGCACGAAATTTTCCTTTAATTTTATAATTTTATAGTATCGAAATTGCATGCTCTCGCAATCTCGCATATTTGATAGTATTTCCGAAACGATAATCTTTCATGCTTCGCGTCCCAGCATTTTAAAATTGATTTCTCGGGAATACCACTGAGTATTCACGGACGATAGTCTTTAGTTTTTTGTCGATTATAACGCAAACTGGGGCGCTGCGTCGCTCGCGATTATCCGACGATGTCGCGGTCGCGCAAATCGTGAGAGAAACGTGCGAAAACATCAACGAGTCGTTGCGCTGCCTCGGGCGCTCTAAATGTAACCCTAAAACTCGCAGCCTCATGGCCAGAGGAATGTATAATTACGGGGCATAAAAGTAACTATCGCCCACTCTCAAAAGGCACTCTCGGGCTATGCTCGCGCACGGCGTTTTTCGGGGGTCGTCGCACCCACGACTCGCAAATTCCCATCGATCTCTCAAGTCGGTTCGAGATGTTCAGCAATTCTTTCTTTCTTTCTTTCTTTCCTTTTTTCTTCAAATGCGGCGATTATGTGAAGAACGCGCCCGCCTCGACCCAACTTCTCTCTCTCTCTCTCTCTCTCTCTCTCTCTCTCTCTCTCTCTCT
>NW_017259302.1:1647917-1648452 GCF_001594045.1 Atta colombica
TCTCTCTCTCTCTCCCCCTCCCCTCCCTCTCTCTTGCTTCTCCGACTGTAAAACCATCGTAAATATACGCTGTTGAACACAGAATCAGGTGGACAGTGGAAAAAAAAATTGACCGGCGTCGTGCCATTTTGAGGATTCCGACATGACTCGACGATGAAGATAGCCTTGCTGATTGTTTGCGAAAGCGGTAATCTTTGCAACGATTTCGTTCAACCGTGATGCTCGTGGGCGTCCTTTGCACTTTTTTTACGCAGGATTTCCTTGTGGGTAGCAACAAAGTTTATATTTTTACTACCAGCATGCACGAAAATTTATTTGTTTCACAATTTTATCAGCTGTACGAAACGTGTACACGTATGCTTGATCAAAATAAACATGATAGGATCATCCTGTATATTTTTTTTCTTCGAGAAACTAAGAGCAAATAATCAGTTGTAACATTTATATACAATTTATATACAAATCAAGTAATTAGTTATAACATTTGTATACAATTTTTTTAAATATATTACGTTATAAATATAATTAAAGTATT
>NW_017259302.1:1648552-1654673 GCF_001594045.1 Atta colombica
ATTATAATGAAAATTAGATCGAAACACAAATGACTCATCGTGTGTGGTAAAGAATCGGAAAATCGTCGTATTAAAAGTTAAAGAATATATTTTAGGCAATGTGCCGCTCTTGCGAATGTTATTTTCGCGATACGCTTACCGTTTTGGCGCAAGATATCCGAAATCCGACATTCAGAAATATGTCATCGGCGTTTATTGAGGCCAGATATCGTTCGCGTTGGCAATGCGATGCCGAATCGGATGTGGTATGTACGAAACACCATCTGTCATATCGGATTGTTAACTCGGTTATAGCTCACGCATATCAAATCGTTCGGAGTGCAGCTTAGTTCGGAATGGGCAGCGTGGTAATGCGATTTGGATATATAGAGAGTCCTGTGGGATATTACCGGCGTGGAACCTTTTCCCCAATGATACGATAAATGATATGCATATGTAAATATCGTGACCGCGCAGTGCGAGTCACCCTAACATGCGCAATAGACCGTAAAAAATATATCTCCGAAGCCTGTTCGCTTTCCGCCACAACACATCTTAATAAATTATTTAACTTTAACTGCACAAAATTTGTAATACTTTATTCTTATTTTTTAATAAATCATATTACGTTTGTCCTGATTATAAATGATATTACACGAAAAAATTATTTTTTAGAAGATTTATAATTTTACTGGCTACAAATCTGAAAATAATTTTGTTGGATCATCAAAAAAATAATTATGTTGGAAATTAGAAAATAAGCAATGTGTAAAAAATTGTGATATTATTAATAAATCACACACACACACACACACACACACACATACACACACACACACACATACACACACACACACACACACACAGAGTTTGAGTTCCCTACAAAAATAATTTTCAGATCTCTATCCATCAAAATTTTAAATTTTTTTAGTAAAATCATTCTTTCCGTGTAATAATAATAAAAAGATCTATCATTAAATAATTTTTGATATAATAAATTTTGTGGAGGAATGATAAACTTGCGCGGCAAGTAATAAATTCATTTCGTGCTTATTTGATCGAATTGTTAAGATAATATTCGTGCAATGCGACAAGAAATTCAAACGCGCCTAATTTTCTCTCACGGTCCTATCGACGATGCCAGGATGATCCCGTTAACAGGATCAAGACTCATGCTAGACGAAGGGTTCTTGTTATTCGCAATCACCTTCGCACCCGATCCTTGGGGATCGCAGATCCCCTGTATTTATTTCCCGCTACTTCATGAGAATCATCCTAAAGAGTAGGATGTTCATTTGTGGCTGCACAATAAAAGAAATTATTTACTTCTGCTTAAATGAGATTTTATCACGAGATTTGTAATATTTTAAATGATACACTTTTTAATATATTGTTGCGAAAATATTAAATTAAAAATAAACTAAAATTTACTTGATATACATAAACTAACATGCGAAAATATATAATTATAAGCATTTTAAGTAGTATATGCAGAAAAGTATAATAACTTAATTAAAGAGGAAACATTTTTAATTAATTTTAATTATTTATGATTTATAAACGTAATATATAAATTATTACAATATTAAATTATCATTCAAAATTTATAAAGTAAATTTATAAAGTAAATTATCAAATACTAATTATATCTCACTTTATCTTGACTCACTTTATTTTTTGAAAAATTTTTGTACATATATAATTTTTGTTGTTGTTTGTTACATATATAATTTACATAGTACAAAATTATAAAAAATTATAACTTAATTTTATTTTCATAACTAATATTAATTAAATAGAGAAAACATGTATACATTTTCATTCAGAATTCATAACTTTAAATAACTACTAGTTATGTATTTTAAATTAATTCTATATCTTATATTCTTCTTCGAAAAATTTTTTATATCTATATTCATATTTATATTTGTTCTTTCACAAAAAGAATAATTTTGTTGTACGATCAAAATATTTAGGAATCTCAAACATGATGAACAATGCTACAAACAATTTTGACATTTTAGAAACCAAATTGAGTATTCTACTTAATTATTTTAACACAAAATTATTTTTAGATATACATCTAGCTAAAATTTTAAATAATTCAACAAAAGCATCCTTTCCATATAATTTATCAATATAAATTTATCATCAATTTTTTTTTTATAGCTAATATTAATTAGATATAGAAAATATATTATTATTTAGGATTTATAAATTCAAATGACTACTAATTATATATTTTTTACTTATTCTATATAAAATATCTTCTCTTTTGAAAATTTATGTAGTGCATTATAAACTTATTGTTAATTTTATTTTCACACCTAATATTAATTAAATGGAAATTAGATAAACGAGGTTGAGCGTAATGAATTTAATGATGGAACGATGTATACTTCCGTGAGGCGCAGACTTTTGTTTTTCTCTGTAGAATGTAATTTAAAATTTTCATCTCGGAAAGAGATCTCTTTAAAACATTCATCCGCCGTCTAATATAAATAATCCATATTCTTTATTTTGGATCTTTATGAAGATTGAGGAAAAGTTTTGATTCAACGATTATGCATATCTCTCTTAGCGCACAGTTGCGCGAAGTTGCAACTTTACGAAGCGTATGATGAAGCGACGGGCCTAAATTCTCAAAGCTATTTCGCAATTCACTCGTTCTTATATAGACATCAAGTTGAAGAGACTTCCGCCTCTTCATCTCGAGCGCGCCTTTATCGTCAGACTAATGATTTGCAAACAATGTCTTTCAGCCCGTTTCTCTCGTTACGAAATTTTCAACAGGCGTTGGTACATGAACAAGACATCTTGAAACTTTCGAAAAATAAAAGACAAAAGTAAAGAAAATCTCATCTATCATGAGTTCCATTTATGCCATTGTCCGAATTTTATTTGCTCAAGTGCTTTCTTAAATGTACTGCAAAGAGCGAATTACTAAGATTATAACAAATGTATTCTAGTAAGTTATGTAACGTTTAAATATATTGTACTATATTTTATTTATGCAATTCAATTTCCTTGCATTGTAAATAAAAATTTTAATTCATTAATTTATTTTTATAGCTGTAAAGCCTTTTCTTTAAAGAGATACTATAATAAAGAGATACTATAATTAAGAAATTTAGTCAGAAATTTTTATTGCAAAAAATATTTTTAGTTTTTAATTTTCTTTCAAGAATATAAATAAACAACAATAATATAATTTAGTAGAAAATTAATATCTTTCATGCTAAAGAGCAATAAATAATTAAAATATTCTCTATATTTTGTATAACTAATATTCTCTGTAACTTTCTTGATGACTATACATAGAATATTTTTTATTACATTATTTATTATTATTATTAAACTTTCTATTTCCACAATATTAAACTTTTTAAAAAAAATTTTTTTAGTTTATAAAAATTACATAATGCATTACATAACATATAATGTAATCAACAAAATAAAAAATTTAAATAACATTATAATAATTATAACATTATAATAATTTAATAAAGTATATAAATAACAAATTACGTGTTACGTAAAAATCTTTGTAATATATTTATATATTCTTCATTTATATTTACTTTTACTGGCATTCAAAAATTGTCCTTTATTATATACACAATAGCGCCATCTCTTGAGGAAATGAATTATCCTTTGCCTTTGCCCTAATGTAGTATGATAGCAGTATTCTCAAAGGGAATGTACCATCCTAAGGTTAACAATAAACGAAATATATTCTTACAGCTGCAGCTACAATCGTTAAAAACGCATTTGTTAGATTGAAAAAAAATGATATGTAACTTTATAATATGTCTTTTTTTTTTTATAGCGACCCAACCAAGAATGAAGATATCAAGGAAGACATTAGTTGCTGAAAAAAAATACTGTTATTTGAAACGAATATTAATAGACTCTTGAATCACATATGCAGTACATTTACAGAAAGAAAAGAGAAGACATTGAATTAAGCCAGATTCCGAATATCCTAGTTGATTATGGAATATTATTAGAAGCTCCTTCTTTAGGAGAATTGGAAATAAAAACAGTATTGGGAGAAAATTGTGATTACTTAGTTTAAGTACAAACTTAGACTGACTAGAAATTTTAATTTACTTTCATAAAAATATATCGCGTATACATAGTGCACCTGCCATTTAATATATTCGAAAAGTGCTGAAAATTATTACTTCTGTATTATAAATCAAAGTTAGTAGAAATAATATAAAAGTTAATAGAAATAATAAATGAAAATAAATAAAATTCTGTATATTATAGTTATCTTTTACTTATTGTCACGATCGACAAAATCAGAACAGTTTATTTGAAGGATGATTAGTAATAAGTGTCTTTCTTAATTACATGAATGAGTTTAATATACTCGACAATTAAAAATGGGTTTGTCATTAATGACAAATTGAGCTTAGGCACATTATGCTAAATCATAAATAAGCAAATATATGATCATAATGTATTTTATCATATCACGATTCAATCGATAATTTTATATATTTGTTTTTTAATATTTTAAATATCCGAAATATATAGTACAAACATCTATCTTATATAAAGGCTACATGCCGATGAATTTTTTCTTTATACATATGAATGACACTGACATAGACAGATCATTGTGTTTATTATAATTAAAACGAAGAAATGTATCCGATCTGGCTCTGACAATTGATCCGATCTGACTATTTAAGGTAATTAATTCCGATAAAAACTTATCTAGAATAATTTGTAAATGAATTCTATCCCAAGTTTTCTCGTTTCAAGTCGCTACGTTTTTAATAGTTTATCGAATTATATACGCTTGTAATTATACTTTTTCTTAAAATTATTTAATTGAAGTGGCACCAATGATTGTTATTTGTTTTTCAGTACGTAGATATACATATATTTTCTTTTCTTTTTTTCATCATTTTACACTAATTATGCATCGTTTATTATAAATATCACAATTAATAATGTATGTTCATTTGTTGAATTATTTATCATTAGATACTTAATACGAAATTGAATGTAAATTTATATAATGATATATATATATATGTATGAATTAATATTTTGCATTTGTGGGATATTTATGTAATAAAGATTTGCGACGATGTAGCGTGACAAGATTTTAATAGCAAAATATGTTGAAAAAGCGATACATAAAAGATCAGACTATAAAAGATCAGTCGATATTTCAGTTCATTAATTATATATTGTGTAATTGATTTTATATATATATATATATAAATATATTATAAAACATATCATTTTGTGTATATATGTGTATTGCAATATAACTAAGATTTCAAAAGTATAGATATAACCGAAAGTTCGATTATAATTTCTACAATACAAAATGTTGATAGAATGCTAACGCATCTTATGTCTTTTTTGAGTTTTCATTACACATTGCACATAACAAATTTAAATAGACAAAGTGTCAATAATAATTACTTTTGAAATATATTGCTACTGAAGAAATAACACAGATGTTCGAGCCAGGTCTGTGAATTGATAATTGTAGAATCAAGTGTTGAACAAAATTGCATAATGATGTGGAACACATCTACGTGTTTTCGAAAGTATATCTCAATAATTGGACATACATATTGTACATACATATTGTGTGCGCATGAATGAATTATATTCTTATTTATATCATGGTCAAACAGTTCGATAGAGTATATAAACTGTCTGCGCGAATAAAATTTCACTGAAGAAATCGATCCCTTGGTTACGAGGTAAGGACCAATACACTTTAATGATCAATTTATTTCGGTTATATTAATATTAAAATCGATGTAATTTTGGTTGCAATTTTTGTAAACGATAATATTTTTGGATTATAAATTATGATACAATCACGTATTATCATAACGGATGTTTATTTGCAAACACTCGTTAAATGCAACTTGTGCGTGTACATATACTTCTGTAAAAATAAAAATAAAAAATAATTTTGTTAAGTAATATTGCATAGTTACGTTTGTCAATGATAAATTTGCAGATGAATCGTTGGATATTGGTTTTTACGGCATTAGCTGCTTTGGCTTCGATTGCCAACTCAGCAAGTAAGTATTACACGTGTATGTGTGTGTGTGTGTGTGTGTGTGTGTGTGTGTGTGTGTGTGTGTGTGTGTGTGTG
>NW_017259302.1:1654773-1664796 GCF_001594045.1 Atta colombica
TGTGTGTGTGTGTGTGTGTGTGTGTGTGTGTGTGTGTATGTGTGTGTGTGTATTGATTAAGGAAATAAATTAAAAAAAGAATTATACAATTAAAAAGATATGAATTTAATTGTTAATTGCAGTAATATTTTTCTGAACTCTTTCAGAGAAAGTTGTATGCTATTACGGTAGCTGGGCTGGTTATCGAAATGGTAATGGCAAATTTGACGTCTCACAAATTGATCCGTCTCTTTGCACTCATGCCATCTATGGCTTTGTCGGCATCAATTCGGATGGCAGCATCCGAATTTTAGATGCATGGAATGATGTTGGCGACAATTACGGCTTGAACGGTTTTGGCAAATTCATCGGTCTTAAAAAAAAGAGCCCCAGCACTAAAATGATGGTCGCTATCGGTGGATGGAACGAGGGATCCACGACATTCTCTAAAGTCGCTAGCAATCCAGCTCTTCGTAAAGCATTTGCCAAGAATAGCGCTACATTTGTGGACAAATATGGTTTCGATGGTTTCGATATCGATTGGGAATATCCGAACCAGCGTGGTGGAAAACAAGAAGACATAAACAACTTTGTGGAAATGCTCAAGGAATGCAATACTGAATTAAAAAAAAAAGGAAAGATTCTTAGTGTTGCCGTTGGTGCTACCGAGTCGCTTGCCAGTTTATCTTACAAAATCGACAAAGTAGCCCAAAATGTGGACTTCATCAATCTTATGACATACGATCTTCACGGTACTTGGGACGGCGTCACTGGTCATCACGCTGGACTTTATTCGCCCACGAGCGGAGACAAGCTCACCGTTGTAAGTATTCTCGCATCCGATATTTGAAATTATCGAATATTAATTTCGATTTCATTGAAAAGTTTAAAGAAAACATTTATTTCTCCAGCACGCAGCCGTACTCTATTGGTTGAAGAATGGTTGCCCACCTGAGAAACTAATCCTTGGAGTGCCATTCTACGGTAGGGCCTTCACTCTCTCCAATAGTAAAAATAATGGCATTGGAGCTCCTTCCTCTGGACCATCTTCATCCGGCCCGTATACTCAAGAGGGTGGCTATCTTGGATACAATGAGATTTGCGAAAAACTTAACCAGGGAGGCTGGACTATTATACGCGGTGATAAGGAAAAATCTCCTTATGCTTACAAGGGTAATCAATGGGTTGGCTATGAGGATAAAACGTAAGTATACTGATATAATTCTCTACTGATGTAACTCTCCCTTTTATTCTCTAAATTCATATGGCAATTATTTTTACTAATAATTTTCTATAATATAATTTTAATAACGTCGTCTCTCTCTTTTTCAACCCATTCAATCCATTGACATGTTTCACTGTATGAAAATATAATAACGTATACTATAAATACAAGATATTTCATCTTAATATTCACATAGAAATATCTCGAAAAGTAAGTATAAAAGGTATAAAAAGTTTTAGAAATGGAAATGGAGTTTCGAAAGGGATATATTTTGGTTAAGTTGTTTTTCTTCTAGATACCAGAAAGATATGAAGATAACTTTCATTTAAATAAAATTATATGATTCTTTAATATAATATGATTTCTCTAATTATTCTGCATATAAAAATATTAAAGTTGAAACATCAAAAAACCAATAGTTTACAAGATATTTTATATCCCAACAGTACAGAACTTGCAGCAATATTGCTACAATTTATTCTGGCACATATTGACATGAAATATTAAATATTCTCGCAAACTATTAATTTTTTTATAATCTTAATATATCGTATATCTTAATACTTTCATGAATAATTAAATTAATCAATTGTGTAAAAAAAATATATAATACATTTAAAAAATTATCCATTTTGCCTACAACTTTTTTTAAAACAATTATATGTTTTTACAGATCTATTCAAATAAAAGCTCAATACGTCAAAGACAAAGGTCTTGGAGGTCTAATGACATGGAGTATCGATACTGACGACTTTAAAGGACTTTGCGGTGAAAAGTACCCTCTACTGAAAGCAATGAATCTAGTGAAGAAATAAGTTCTGGTAGAATCAAGATAATTCGATCAAGAAACTACCGCAAACGATGCATCTATAACAAACAATGCCTCCACCTGACTGCACTTTCCAGTGATATTAGAAAAATGATTACAATTTGCGATAAATAAAATTATGATATATTCTACCTACGCCGAAATATCAACGCGCTTTTTAAGTATAAAAATTCAATTGCCTAAGCGGATTAGCTTTCAATTTCTAAATCAACGATTGTAATTACAAATATCTCGATAATAGATGATAACAAATGGTCATGTTATACTATTCTATGACGTTTCTATTTGTTATACAGCGTGAAATGTAATAAATAGATATGCTTTATAACTTGTGTACAGTCAAATATATAAACCCATTTCTTTTCCTTTGTAAAAATGTATAATGTTTATTTGCATGTATTGAGGAAAAGGCGATATTATGGTAGACGTGGTGGGCCCTCTTAATATCTTCTCTATTATCTAGGTGGTGAATTCTGATGATTACTTATATGAAATTATTTAGTCAGTAACTTGCCATTATATCATGACGCTAATATGTCAATATAACACAATAGCTAGCATTTAATTTTATTTTAAATAGCGTCAAATTTTGAAAATTTTTATGACATTGTAGCATCGGGCAGCAAATTTTTTCTCAAAATTTCATTAATACTTAAATATAGACATAATCAAATTTTTTTAATTATCGGAATAATCGATAAATATTGATAATCAATCTCACATCAACGATTTGAGATTATCGATGACTTTTGATAATTATCTTTAGAGCTGCCATGGCATAAAAAAAAATTTAAGCAATGAAATGTATAAGCAATAAGCGAATTGGTCGATCACAGAAAAGACCATATGGCTATAATATAAGTAGTATCCAACATATTAATTTGCTTACTACTTACGTTTTACTGTTTAATTCCAGAATTGGACAAAGATGAGAAATAAGTTGAATCTCGGTTAAAAATTAACTGTGAGCTGTGAAACTAGGCTTAAGTGTTTCTCGTATCATGGATCTTACAAATCACAGAATTTAATATGAAATGCGATTTATGTGACGCAAGTAATCGAATACTCTGTCACATATCATCTTCTTTACAATTATGTCCGGAAAAATATAATATGTTTCCTTGTAATACAGTTAGAAGATAAAAATATGTTTACTTAATGTTTGTCATTTCTCAGTAAATACATTATAATCAATAATATAAATAGTAGTATGCTTCAAAAGAAGAATTTTCAGACATCTTTCCAGAAAGTCTGAAAGAAGTATAAAAAAATGTTTTTTGAAAAGATTTTAAAGATGTTTCTTTTAAAATGTTTTTCGGATGTCTTTTAGACTTGCGTGATGTCTGGAGTATATACAACAGGATTATGATCTTTTACTATAAGAATAATTTCTTCTATCAAATTACCTAGTATTTTTTAAATAAACATTCTTTACACATACACATACACACACACACACACACACGCGCGCGCGCGCGCGCGCGCGCGCGATTAAAAAAAATTATATCTACATCTGATATTTAAATATCTTTATATTTAGAAATATGTTTTTCTTTAATATTTGCAGTTGTAAAAAAAATTAAGTTATGGATAATATTATTTTGCATAAAATAAAAATTTGTTATGTGTACAAATATTCAACCATTAATATTATATTTCACTACATATTTTTAATGAAAACGTTCTCCTTTACTATTTATAAAATTTCTATTCTTTTTCTATCAATATATCATTTTGATCGTTTGATCATTTTATAATAATTGAACTATTGAGAAGTAATTTGATTTGATTTTAATTATAATATAAAATAAAATAGGTAATTCATAAAATAGGTAATTTATGCAGATGATATCAAACTTTAACACAGCTTTCTGAGGGACATCTTCTGAACGTTCTTAGAATATCCCTTGGAACTGCGTCATTATATGGTCATTTGTGATTAAAAATCGCAAAATCGTGGATTAAATCTTATTTAGATAACGTGTTGGAAAAACCGTTTGACTCGGTGATTTTAGATAAGAAATGAGAGCGATTATTAATCATGCGTGTCGACAAATATATTATGTTTAATAATAATAATATATAGCATATTGTGGTACAATGTTCAAGTATATATATGCATATATTTAAATATTTAATTATCATATCATATGGGAATCATTTCTCACAAACACTAGATATGTTATTAGTATTGTTAGACGCGACATTCTATTTCATTTATACACATAACAAATTTTAACTATACCGTTGTTCCGTAAAAAAATATTTGGTACAGAAATTATAGAGAAAAAAAAATTAAGAGTTATATTCAATTTGTAGACTCGTTTAAAATTACGCATATTTATTTTTACCAAAATCTATAAAAACATGATAATTGTATTTATAATAAAAATTAACAATTTTAAATAAGAGAAAGTTAAAAGATTCTCTCTTAAGTTTAATTCTCTCAAAACTAAATAAAAAACAATAAAAAAAATGGATTATAAGAGATGAACGCATTAAATAATGTATGAATTAATCAATTAATGTATTTAATAATAATTACAATACAAGAACATTTCAATTCATCTTCGAATCATCTTCAGTAAATTTAAAATAAAAAAAGGAAAAAATTAGATCATTTCTCAATTGTTAATTTGTGATAAAAACGTGCTTGATTATTATAAAATACATACAGATACATTCAGAAATCTGTCAAATTTACTGTTTTTCATTAATGAGGAAACATGTCTATTTTTTAATATTGTTCTTTGGTTTCATATCATAAAAATGGCGTCAAAGAGCAATTTTGAGTGTTTTTATGAGTGTTCTTATGTCACAAAAAGCATCGACAGAGAGAGAGAGAGAGAGAGAGAGAGAGAGAGAGAGAGAGAGAGAGAGAGAGAGAGAGAGAGTAAATTTTTTCTCAAAATTTCATTCATTTCGTGATATAGCCAAATTTAGAAAATAGATTTATGTTTAGTACGTAAAAAAAACTATAAGAAATGACAAAGTTTGTTCAGATTATGATTTAAAACTATAAATTACAAACTAGTATAATCATTAATATTTATAATCATAAATATCCAATTATATTTCAAATTGCGAAATTTATATTCTGCGTAAGTATAATTGTAAAAATACAAATGCTTTAGTACTTTGAGATTGTTTTATTTGAAGTTAAATTATAATTAGATGTAATTAAATGTAATTAAAAAGATACAAATAAGTCGCAAGACTTGAGATTTTTCAAATTTAAAATTTATTGAATTAAAGAATTATTTTTATAATATTAAAGAGAAATAGATTCATTTAAATATTTACGTTAGGCCTGTTCTTTTTAACTGAACTTTTGTATCAGTAAAATAATTTCAAAATAAAAATAAAAAATAGAATATAATGTGAGTGCATGTGTGATTAAATTTATAATTGTATATATATTTTTAAAAATTGTTTACACATCTTTTCATTAAATTTTTAATTAAATTCATCACATAAGTGACTAATATTTAAATAAATTACGGCTCGTAAAATTCTTTATTTATGATATTTATGATATTTACCATCATCGATACAGATTCTCCGCTTAGCAAATATCCACATTGTGTTTTGAAATACGAGAGCAAATTTCGTTGCAGATTGATTATTAATAAACGTTATACTCACTGTGACTCATTGCGTAAATGATAAGTATCCATAGTAAATGATTTATATTATAACCATTCACATTCTGACATCTTCTGTGCGTCTTTCGTCATATTATATATGTATATACATGATGATCCCAGAATGATCAAACCATTTCGTATGTAAGTAGATTGGATTAAACTAAGTCGAAACGTCCTCTATCATTTTACAATTTTTGTGATAGTTAACAAGATAGTCGCCGAAATTCATTTAATAATTTTTTACTCACATACTGTCAATTTTACAGAAAAACAAGAGACAAAAATTGTTTATTTTCTTTTTATAGAGCTTTGAGAATTTTTTCAGAATTTTTAATTTATTTTTTAGTACTTCTTTTTTTATAAGCAACTAATTTTTACGAACATGAGAAAATGCGATAAAAAATTCTTAAAAAATTCTCAGAATTCTAAAAAAGAAAATAAACAATTTTTGTCTCTTGCTATTTTTCTAAAATTAATAGTACTTAAATAAAAAATTATTGAAAACCAAATATTCGGCTATTTTTAGTATTATAATTAATATCTTCTTAACTATTACGAAAATTGCAAAATGAGGATTTTTCGACTTATTGTCAGTTTAGTTCGCTCTACCTGCGTATAAAATACTTAGCGGTTATTCTGAAACATCCTGTTTATGTATGTATATATTAGGTATGGGAAAAAGTTCGTGGCGTTTTTCCCGCTACATCTAATATACATATATATATATTTATAGCGAGCTTTGATTTGAACATTTAATAACTATATTAAAAGCATTACAATTTATTATATATTGAATAATATATTGAATAATATATTGAATATTATTATGCTCGTGCCGTGTCAACACCTGTATTATGCCGAAGATTATGTCGCTCGGCAATGAACCACTTAGTTGTCAAATAAGCTTGTCAGATTTTAAAGACGTGTTTTTCCGCCTGAATGGAAAATTAATCCTTTAATTTATCGTATTCGCTATTTTTTGTATTTGATGTTATTTATGTCTTGGAATAAAGAATCTCTATTTTTCTTGAGTCCTTTTATTTCCGCGTCTCGGAAATGCGCGTACGCATTCGCGAGTGCAATTTCGCGAATCAGTCACACGAGTACAACAACATTATACAATATTCTTTTATACTATATTAATTTTTTAAAATTTCTATTGCCATTTAAAAATTTTTAGATTTTTTATAAATTCTTAAAATGTTAGAGATATTCTTTTAATATAAGAATGTTAAGTATTTATATATCAGTATAACAAAAATGACTTTTTCGAAGTAATATCAATATTAAGAAACTCATTATTCACGCGGATACGATCTATTTAAAGGAAACAGGTGATGTTTATCAAGTGGACAGCGTGATGTAGCACAATGATTTCGACAACATCAGATTTAATCACGACGTCCTTTTCATCCGATTAAACAAAAATATTGTCTACACCGACATGATAAAATGATTCCGATTACGCAGAAAGATATCGCTGTCGCAGATCTTTCTTGTGTATATAGTTGAGGCATAACTTCAGTAAGTTTTTATTAAAAAGTTAATAATCTTTCTCTAAGAGTCAGGAGTGAGAAAACACACGGATGAAATATATATATATATATATATATATATATCAAAAATTCAATAAAAAATTATATTAATCTTTCTTTCTGTGATATACAATTTATTAGACTAATTAATTGTAGTCTCTTAAGTATATCTAATTAATTGTAGTCTCTTTGAATCTTTAATGGAAACTTTAATATAAATAATATGTGTCACTTGGCTTGTTCTGTATCAAAAAACTCTCTAAACTTATTATATGAAAATGTATCAGCCCAGAGAGCCCTGAATAAAGAACAGACTTAATGTTTATAAACGAAAAGTAACACAATTGTTACTATCCAATGATCTCATAGAATCCAATTTTTTTAAATATTTTTTTAATATTTTAACTTTTTAACTTTTCTAACCTTGAAGTTTTATTTCAAGGCGGTTTCTTTTAAAGTGTTGGGTGGTAGTTTTATTGAGCTGAAAGAATGTTTTGTGTTGGTAAATAAATAATTTACTTATATAATTAACCAACGCGTTAAAGGTCAAGATTGATAGAATATGTTTATGTATATGTATTATATATGTCATATTAAATTTCTTAAAATCATCTTAAAAAGTTAAAATGTTTAGTAAAAAATATTTTATTCCTCCCAGAAATGTAATAAGCTTTCGTCTTCGATAATAATCGATAATCACGTCCTCTCATCACAAATGGAATGTGCTTTATAAGCCACAGCTTATTATTATTACTTTTAGCTAAATAATCATTAATTTATTTATTAGAACAAGAAATTGTACATTACTTAGTTTGCTTATAAGGATTTATCATAATGTTATAAGTGATTCAAATAATGCTCTTCTTGTCAAGAGCGTTCAAATTGGAATTGCATTGTTTGTGATATGTGTATTCATGTGTATTAGGAATTCCTGACAAGTTTGTTAAAGAATCTGCGTATCAAGAATGGATTAGGAAGCATATGGTTGATGTTAACTAGCAATTAAATAAAATTTAATATCTTCGTATTATTATTGTACATAAATCTCAAATAAATATTCATATATGATATAAAATATACGGTTACATCGATTGACATCGAAAAATATTTTTAGTATTTATTTTTTTTATCATAACAAGGACATCTTGTACTATAAATATAAGTTTTTTCTAAATTTTAAAATATTAGTAGCATTAAATCTATTATCTAATTTGAGGAGATAATTATTATTATTTTAGTTTAATTGTGGCAAGTCCAAACATAATCGACAAACATATTTCTCAAACGAAATTTATCTAAATAATTATTTAAATATAATATTTGAAGGAAGAATAATTCCTTTTTGCGTTAAAGTTTTTATTGGAATTAATTCACTAGTTCGTTTGAATATCTGACTGTAACTGAACAAGTAAAATAGCACATTAAAAAAAATTCGCAAAAGTATAAAATTCTCTGCAAAATCACAGTCTATATATAAATAATGGGTGTTTTCCAGCAAGAAGACAGTATAACACAATGAATTATCACATCCTTGTTGTTTATCTATGTTAAACAAGGATGAAATGTTTTACTATGTTACACAGTGCCTAACTGTGTCCTTTCTGGAAAACACCCAATAGACCTATCCCATTCAGCACAGAAAGATGATTGCAGAAACATTGTAGAATGATTTCATTAAAACATTGCAATATTGCATGGTGGTTATAAAACGTTGCTGACTCATTGCAAG
Organism: Atta colombica; assembly: GCF_001594045.1. Taxonomy (NCBI): domain Eukaryota; kingdom Metazoa; phylum Arthropoda; class Insecta; order Hymenoptera; family Formicidae; genus Atta; species Atta colombica. The sequence continues at coordinate 1,663,718 of NW_017259302.1, forward strand.
ATTCCAACAATGTTAAGATGCCCGCTTTTTGTTATGTTGCAACGAAATATTTTCTTGCAATATAATATATATTGCAATGTAATATATTTGGATAAATTTTTTATGAAGAATCTAAAATGAAAACTATTTTCTATACATATATCTCACTAACTTTAATTTTTCTACAAATCGCATTTCTAGTGATATGTGTTTTCCAAAAGTAATTTTTTATAATAAAACATAAAATATTCCAATAAATATATTAATTCTAAAGGATATTCGCAAAGATAAAGCATGTATGTGTGTGTCTCGAACAAATTAAAAATATTATCCATATTAACATAATAATACAGTCACTTGGTAAGTTAATCATGGATTAAGTTAATCGCAGAGATTTTTTTTAATTCGGAGCCACTCCGAATCAATTGAAATCGATTAAAAAATGACGGTATGAAATTTATCAATAAAGTTCTGGTTTATTCTTGCGTTCACATTAGACATACATCATCGATCACATAATATTTTTATTTCGATAAATCGTTTTCAGCAGCTGAATTATTTATCGTCTTATCCGATAATAATGCATTGATTGTATCTAAACTCGATATTATACAATCTTTTGATTTCATATTTAAAATTAATATAAAACATAGCTAATGAAATGGTCGTCAAATAAAGTTTAATAAATTTTTTATTTAAATATAAAAATGGATTATATTAATTATTATATCATAAAAAACGGCTGTTAAACTAAAAGACTGTATTACATAAATATTGTAAAAAATTATATTTCTATATTATTATTATTGTAACAATTAAAGAATATTATCTATATTATTATTGTAACAATTTAAGAATTACAGTTATGCAATATTTCTGAAAAAAATATTACAGACATATTATTGACATTTTGCAGGCATATTGTTAATGTTACATTTCTCTAATATCTCTGCAATGTTACATTGCAATTTGCAATATTGCAACATTGCAACAAATGGGTATATGACATTACATAATCCGTGTATAAGAAAAACATATCAATAAAATGCAATTTAAATTTTTAATAAATTATTTTAAAAATATTAAAATTATAAAATTAT
>NW_017259302.1:1664853-1665690 GCF_001594045.1 Atta colombica
ATAATTTAATAAGTAAATAATTTAATAAGTAAATAAAGAAACACGAAAATAATATAAAACATGAATTTTAAGATAAATGAATAATATATTAATTTAACATATTATAAATGTTAATTTTATTGAAAATATGCTTCCAATTTGTGTTTGTTTACAATTTGTATCAAAGTTTGTTAATTTCTTTACATAATAATTTTTTTTTATTACTTTCTAACATATATATTCTTCATATATATTCATATATATTCTTGATACTTAGATATGTCCAAAATGCACATACAGATATCTTAAAGATATATATGATATCTTTAGAATATCTGATGTATTTCAAACATTTTTATTGTATGGATTAAATTAACATAAAAATTTGAGTTGATCGTTTGGAATGAAATATATATATTAAATTTTACACACGTTTTTCCAATTATAGGTATTTATATACATATCAATTTTTACAAATATTCTAAAGCAGCACATTCTACCAATCATTTATATCTCACAACTTATCTATTGGCTTTGATAAAGGATTTTCTGATAATTTTCAATTTATTACAACAATAACAATAGAAGATATATGAGGTATTTTATATGTATTATTAATACATTGTGTAAATTTATAATAGTTGAAGATTTTATGTCGCAATTTCTAAATCATTGTGCCGATTGCTTCACTCTAGATAAAAATTTCAGAATAAATTTTGTCTTAAAAGATAGAGATCTTTGAACACAATTCGATCACACGCTTAATGTAAGTTGATAATTATCGAAATCATTTCAAGAGAGTTCATGATTAAATCATGATTAAACAGATTAATTCGTTTTTTACGTCATATATATATA
>NW_017259302.1:1665790-1668536 GCF_001594045.1 Atta colombica
CTTGATGAAGTGCTTAAAATGGCCTATATAAACGTACAAAAAAGATTCATTATTATCAGTACTGTGCACACTTTCAATATGTATACGTTCTTTACTTTGATAGTCGCTTGTTTAGCGATAACTGCCTATGGTAAGCAAAAATATATAAGATTAATTCTTATTATTCAAATCAGTTTTCTTTAATTTATAAATTGTCAAGTAAAACAGTGAAATTATACAAAGTTTGAATCTTTTATATTTTCTATGATTAAAAAAAAACTACAAAATTTATACATTACTTTATAAGAAATTTTTGTTATTTTTTAAATAATATCATAAATAAAATTATTAACTATATTTTAATATGGAGATGTTAAAAATAGACCCGAATGATTTTAAAATAATAATTGCTAAACAAATATTTATTAACTTTTTTATAATGATTCAATAAATGATTAAATTGCTTACATTTTTCAGACATTAACATTAAAAAATGTTGCGTTGTACATTATATGTTAATAGTAATTGTTCATGGACAGAATGATCCGTCATGATATTTGCAATTGTTTATTAAAAAATATTTTATCTTAAATCTGATTTATATTGTTTTACATTTTATTTCACATCTTACAGGCTTTCCAGACACTCACATTGTTGGTGGAAGGGATGCGCCAATCGGCAAGTTCCCGTATCAAGTATCTTTGAAAAAATCCGGACGTCATTCCTGCGGTGGATCCATCATCAATCGTTCTACCATTCTCACTGCCGCTCACTGTTTAGTAGGGTACATTCTTTATTTCTGTTTTATATTATTTATACATGCACTTACGAATAGAATATAATTATATTTGTCATACTAAGATAACAATGTTTAAAATGAAATGGTTCCTTTTGTCTATAAGTCGATTGCCTATAGCATTGTTTGCCTACATTATTTTTGCCGACAGTTCATTTACGCATAAAAATTATTGCCTACAGTTCAATTGCCTATATGCACTTTTGCGTACAAATAAAAGATCTATAGATAATAATTCATGTAGGCAATAAAACATGTAGGCAAATGTGATGTCATTTTTGAAATTTTTACTTGTGCGCAAAAATGCATGTAGACACTCATTTTTGTGCGAACTGGCGGCAAAAGTAATGTAGGAAAATGATGCTGTAGGCAATCGATTTGTAGGCAAATGGAATCTTCCCTTTTTTAAAATCATCTGAGAATCTAATCTACTAAAATATTTTTAACAGCTATCGCTTGAATCCCAGTGCTCTCAAATCATTAACTATTCACGCCGGCACAAATCTGCTAAGCGAAAATGGTACTGTCTACAAAGCTAAACAAGCCATCCTTCACGAGGCTTTCGATTCTGTTAGAATAATCAATGACATTGGTTTACTTATTCTGTCAACTCCAATTAAATATACCAAATATATACAGCCTATATCACTTGCAACTACCGACATTGCTCCCAGTGGCTCTTACTGCATCTTATCTGGATGGGGAAGAATTAAGGTAAACAAGCATTATTCCATGTAACAAATGCAATCTTAATTTTAATATTAATCAAATATTTTTTAAATAGTTAGTAAAATATAAAAGTTTGTGTTAAAAAATTGACATTACTTTAAATTAACTCACATTTTAGCACATTTTAGTGGACGTCTTCAAAATATCTTTAGAACGTACAATATCTTCCAAAAATCTTTAGGATATCAATTGAAAACTTGTGCTATAAAAATAATAAGAAATAATTATTATAAATATTATTTTCTTATTATAATTAAACAAAGTTCACAATAAGTGGAAAAAGTTCTTAAAATTATTTACATAAATAATATAAAACTACATAATAATAACTCAAGTTATTTATCTTGTAAATTTCAAATTCTTTATTTATTTTAATAGAGAAATTCATAAATGCACACACACGAATAAATAAACTAATGTTGGATATATAATAATATTAGTGCTTGAATTTACAAAAAATTTTTTATTTTCTTAGACTGGTGGTATAACTCCTGACAAGTTGCAAGAGATTGAGTTAAATGTTTATGATTTAAATAAATGCCATCAAAAACAGAGAAAAGTACAATTTAGTCACATTTGCACACTCACCAGAATAGGTGAAGGCGCGTGCCACGTAAGTATTACTTTCTATTATTTCAAATTTTGCATTGCTGCATAAAACAAAATATAATAAACGAAAATAGTATTCCTTCCTCGTTATTTATCTTTTTAATGCATATGCATGTAGAGATTTTAGATTTTAAGATATAAACACCAAATTATATCTGATAGCAGATATAATTTGCAATTTTATTTATTCAAAAAACATAAAATTATAAATTTCAAAGTTATCTATTAAATCTACAATATATATTAATAAATATAATCTTAGAAAAAAACATTTGCAATATAAGACTAAATATATAAGTAATAATATCAGAATTTTTATGATAATTAAATGTGAGGTGTGTGAATTAAATTAAATAAAAGCTTGATTTATATTAAATAATTAAATAGTTATCTTTATTAAATTTTTCAGGGAGATTCCGGTAGTCCTCTTGTTTCTAATGGTGTTCAGATTGGTATTGTCTCTTTTGGTAGACCATGTGCTCGGGGATGGCCCGATGTATACACTAGAGTGGCTTCTTTCAAGGAATGGATTAAAAATTATGTCGAATAATAGAACAAAACAAAATATATTTTAAGCAATATTAAATAAAACAATATTAAAATATATTTTATATATTATTATTTAAATTAATA
>NW_017259302.1:1668585-1669094 GCF_001594045.1 Atta colombica
AACAAGTTTAACATATGATAAATAATAATTATAATTATGTGTGTGTATGAGAAAGAGAATTTGAAATAATTTTTTGATAATTAACTCAATGTATAAATTTTTAATTAAAAATTGAAAAATTATTTTTCTGCGTTCTACATTAGCTTAACAATATTTTTATTTAAATGCGATAATTATTTGAATGAACACATTGCTTAAATGAAACATTCAAATAACGCTTAATAACCAAATGGATTTCAATATAAATTATCTTTCTGAATAGCACAAAATTGAAAAGTATCCAAATGTTTATAAATCATGCAAAACCAGATTACGAATTATCTAAACATATACTAAAAATATCTTTATCTCAAAAAAATCACAATAAATATAAAAATATATATTATAAATCAACATTTATTATTTATTATTTATATTATTACTTTTTTTAATAGTATTCATTTTAAAATAGAGGAAAGGCTCTTGTTATGAGATATCGAGTTCATTTTGGATAAATGCTAGAAATCTAT
>NW_017259302.1:1669352-1676420 GCF_001594045.1 Atta colombica
AAGGAAAAAAAATAAAAAAACAAAAATTATGTCTATTTTTAATAAACTTAATATATTAATTTAACAATATTTTCTTAATATTTTTATAAATATTTAATAAAATCATTTCTAATCAAGTTGATAAAGTCACAGAATTGACGAACAAAAACCATATAAAAATTCACGTGTGACCCAAACATGAGTGACAAAACAGTCAAAGTATAATATAATATAATATTTAATAAACTATCGTATAATAATCGATAAACACAAATTAACTATACCTGTGTACTTTATCAAATAATCCAATAAATCCCAATTGTATTCAAAGATGTCAATGAAAACAGCAAATTTTAATTAGAATTATTACTTTTATGATTTAATAAGAAAAATATAAAATATAAGTAACAATTGTAGAAAATCAGACAAATAAGGATAAATATAATGAGCAAAACTTACATAAACTTATAAATAAATTATATTTGATTTTACAATTTAAATGTTTCGGCCACATTTGGCCATACACATCCTCAGCGAAGTACTAAAAAAGTATTAAAAAAAAATCTTCATATTCCCGTCTACCAGACAAATCCCCACTCAACTGCATAATTTTATTTCGTCGTGATTCAATGCCCATAATTCACAGAAATTTGCAATCTGAGAAGCGTGATTTACACAGGACGACTTTTATTCGCTAGAAGCCGCTATAGTGACGTCATAACGAATTTGCTACTAAAAATTTTTTCTAGACGTGGGTTTGTTCTTATAGTTCGTATAGTCGCAGCGAATACCGCTTTCGATGCTTGTTGCTGGCTTTTCGCTGGCTTGTCGCTAGTTTATTGCTGCTCCTCCAGCGAATTTTTAAGTCATTAGCGTGAAAAGACAAATTTTTCCGAAATGCCTCGGCCACTTAGACCATAAGCATCAGAGACCATAATCATCGAATAAGCTGCTATTGTGCTTTGTGAACTATTTGCCTGATCATTAGCGAGTACTTAACGCTGTGACTTCAAAATTTTAGTCGCTAGTAAATAAAAAGCGTATACAAGAAGCTTTCTTCAGCGAATTCGCGGACGAATTAAGAAGCTTACTTCAAGTGAATAGCAGCAGAGTCGAGAGAATTCGCTGGCGAATTATTGACGTCACTAGACGTGGCTTCTAGCGAATAAAAGTCCCATGTAAATCACACTCAAAAAATATTAAAAATTAAAATGTGGAATAATGCCAGTCAAAGTAGAAAGTCTCACCTGAAACACAAGACTAAAATACGTGAACATTAAAATTTAATAATAAATAATATCTACATATGATTAAAACAGTGTCTGATTGAAATTTAGACTGTTTGTAATTTAATAAATTCGGACGTCAGATGTTTACTCAAAAATCTTTCAGAGAAATTTTCACATTCGACCAATCAAATTTATGATTCTAATATAACCTATGATCTGTGATTTCCGATTAGAAGATAGTATTTCTATTGATGTGTTCTGAAATTCTCATAATAATTTCCTCACTATTTGACCCATGTAAATTGCATTATAATTACTACATTTGGTATATCACATTTTTCTTCGAATTATTTGGAAACCTTTGTGAACGCCTTTGTGAACTTTAATAAATCTGCTTAATTTGTTAAAACTATAAAAAGCTAGTTTTACATTCAAATTCCATATTATATTCCTAAATTTTCAGAAACATTCTGAATATATAGAATAATAAAGGCCATGGCACACAAAAAACTTAAGACAATAAGACATAGGCAGTAAGGAAATCAACATGTTGCATTGATTATTGTTTACGTTATGATTTTATGGACTCTATCGTGATTGGTCAATTTGCTTACTGCTTACTTTAATTTAATGCTTAAGTCTTTTGTGTGTCATAATCCTAAGGATAATTTTCTTTCTCCTCCGTGACCGAATTCATATCAAAATTTTGTTTTAAAGTTTGTTTTAAAGTTTTTTTATAACAAAGAGATTTAACACTAATAGTGAAATATGAATTCAAAAAAGTAGACATTATTTAATTACTTTTCACTAATAAAATTAATATTTTTGTTATTTGTGGAATTTCAGATGTGACAAAAAAAAGACTCTGTCAATCATTCTAACTTCTCTTTTTTGTTAAACCGAAGCGAAGACATAAAATTTAGATATTTCTTTGAGAAAGTTGATTTATGAAATCAATTAAATTTTAGGATATTGTTAATAATATTAATGTTCAAAAAATTTAAAACACTTCCGATTAACCAATTAAATTAAAGTCTTGGGAGAAACGAGTTAAATATATTAAGAATCTCGGATATATTAGAAAGAACAGTTGTAATAATATTGTTTACGATATCTGACATGTAATGAAAATAAAAATCTCAACATTTTAAGAGCTCTTGCAAAACTGAGTCAGCAATCTCTGAAGATAAGGAAAAACATATTAGCAAATAAAAAAAATTTGCTTGTATGTATTAATATCAAACTAAAAAAATGTCGAGTTTAGAACGAGTCGAAGAATAGTAATAAATTCTTTTGATAAATTGCAACCCTTAGAAATGTCCCACTATCTACTAGAAATACTTTCCAATGCTAACTCAATCACAATTGTGAAGAGATAAGAGATTAAAATGTAATTTATGATATGTGTATCAGATAATAGTAATGATACTTTATCATATGATATCGCACTGAGAAAAATTCTGGAAAACTTCACAAACGCAAGATTTATATCTTTGTTGTAACTACTTTAGGAACATATATAAACCTTTGAATGTATCTATTCGCTTCAATATCAAGCAACAAATCTGCAAAGATGCGTGCGTTCGCTTGTCTTATATTTGTCGCTCTGGCATACGCTACTGAAGGTATGAATTTATCAGGAAAGAATTACTTTTCTGTTACTTTTATTGTTACATTTTACAATAACAATTTTTCATAATGAAGTTGCAATTTTTTATAACTATAATAATGACTAACTAAAGTTAAAGTTATGCTAAGAAAAGTCACTTCGAAAAATAAATTTTCCATTAGGCATTACTTACTAGAACTTTATTACTTATTATTGAAAAAAATAACAAATGACTAGCAATGCCGTAAAGTTACTCCGTTACAAATCACATTAAAAAGAACGAGTTACAAATTGTGAGTTATCTTATTCAGTGACAAATGACATTTTTTCTAATCCGTGATAAGTAACTATTAACTGTTTCAACTCTGGTGTTACATAGGTCTGTTTTTTATTTCTCTGCACATAATACAATAAGTTGAAGTGAAATAAATATATGTTTGTTTCATGCTTTAACTTATTACACTATATATGCCAATTCAGAGAGTGCAGGAATAAAAAACAGATCTGTGTATAATAACACCATTATTATCAACATAAAACCATTCACAACGTTATTACCAAATCATTAAGATATCAACAAAGCAACTAAATAACTAATATTAAATAACGGTTACCATAATTAATTACTTTCATTCTCTGGAAATATTATTTCCATATACTTTATAAGTTATTATAATTACTTTATGACAAAGAAAATAAGAAAGAGAGAGAGATAGAGAGAGAGAGAGAGAGAGAGAGAGAGAGAGAGAGAGAGAGAATTAAACATGTTATGGAAAAAAGAGAATTAAACATGTCCGACAACAGGTGCTGGATGTAGCATCAATATATTGGTCGACATGTCGGGTGTACTATATAAATGTATTATATAAATGTAATGACTTTTCTAACAAATATATTTATAAAATATAATAGATCAATCAATTGTTTGTACAATATTTTATAAATGTAATCGATCGATCGATTACACGCGTCTGCTACAAAAGGCAATCTGACATACTGATCAATATATTGATGTAACGATCGCTACATGTATTAGCTCAATGCTGAAATTTATTTGCAATTTTCAGACGATTTTTAGTTCGGTTACCTCACTAATCTGTGCGCAATCTAAATGCCAATCGGCAATAAATTCCAGTACTGTATTAGTTATAACTTTCCAATATATTCAAAGTTTTTAATATTAATGAATATCGATTATATGTCATTTGTAGTAAATTTTATCGTATTATATGTAAAAAAAACATATATCTAAAAACATATATCTAAAAGATGTACTAGAAGATCACGAATAAATAAATTAATTAATTATAATTAATTATGTCAGCGGAAAGTATGTGTACATCTCTTTGTATTCTTTAACTATATATATGTAGTTTAATAAAAATTAATGTAAAATAAACAGTAAAGCTGTTGCTAGATATAAAAAATTTATATTCTAAATAAAACTGTAATTTCTCTAAACAACTCATTTAGTTATAAAATAAACACGATGTTTAATTGCAAAAGTTAATGTACATAAGATGTTTTCCAAGAAAAGACATAAATCAACACAGGAATTATTCTAACTTTATTCAATATTTGATGAGAGACAATCGATTTGTATCTTTTACTGGAAAATTACTGTAATAATGTAACAGATATTATGTTGCATATGTATTAATATATTTAATTTATTTTTGTTAATAAGGAGCTCCATCTCCTTCTATCATAAGTGAGGATGCTCCTATTGACATTATGGATGTAGCTCCTATTGGTAAATTTAGGTATCAAGCGTCAATAAGAGTAAACGACTCACACATATGCAGTGGATCTATTCTTGATGATTTTAACGTGTTAACATCAGCAAAATGTGTTGTTGCGTATGTTGAATATTCTGAATATTTATCAATATACATTTTTGAAATGTAAATCTAATTCGAAAGTATTAAATAGACAGTATGAAATGTGTACGTATTCAATAAGCAAACTGCCAGCAGATAAAATATCTAAATAAATCTACTAATTACAAATTGGTAGCAGATTTACTTAGATATTGCAATAAATTCAATATCATTTCAATATTCATTCAACTTATGTTTTACTGAGAGAATTTAACGATATAATCTGATAACAAATTGGAGGTTGATAGCAGAAATCGAACAGAGAGAGAAAGAGAGAAAGAGAGAGAGAGAGAGAGAGAGAGAGAGAGAGAGAGAGAGAGAGAGAAAGAGAGAATATTTTATTTCGTTAACCATTTCAATGGAATACATCATTTAAATGACAAAATGTGTTTAGTTTCTGCAATCAGCCTTCTATCATATTCTATTAGCAGTTTTTGTTATATTTCAGTTGATATTCAATTAATAAAATAACAACATAACATAACAAATGCTTTCAAAATTTGTTTTTAATAGATATGGATTTTTAATATTTTTATATATTTTTTTATTCTTAGATTGAAGTGTTCAACAGATGAAATAAAGGTCCATGTCGGCACAAACTCTTTAACCAATACAGGATATAGGCATAACGTAGAAAATATTAACATCCATCAAAATTACGATGAATTATTATGCAATAATGACATCGCCTTGATTCACCTTAGCGATCCTATCAAACAACGCAACGTGCTAGTATATCCGATAAATCTTCCAAAATCCAATAAAAATTTCGAAGGCAAGCCGTGCCTATTATCTGGATGGACAAATACAACAGTAATGTTTAATTTATGATACAAAAATTTTCCAATTATACATAATCAGGAAAGAACTCTTTCTTAAAGTAATTTTATTATTTTCTTTTTATATAAATATAACATGAAATTAGAAATAATAAGTGTAAAAAGATATTCTAACAACCATAATTCTGCTGCTGTTATTCATTGTTCGATACTCGATGTAATAAATAATAAATTATCCTTTTTAGAATGGAGACTTGCAACAAACTGAATTGACAGTTGTTAAGCAAAAAGAATGCGCGAAAAGTCACTGGGAACTGACAGAAAGCCATATCTGCGCTACAGCTCAAAACAGAACGAATGAATACAAGGTGAGTCGTCGATTATTAATATGATACAATAAATCAATTATATATATATTTTTGATATAACATCAACAGATTAATAAATGAATCTAACCATTCAATATCATTTTGTTACGTATCTATCACATAAATATTGCGTAAAAACATCTCACAGAAATAAAAATGATTATAAAATTTTTTAAATATTGATTTTTTAAATATCGCTATTAAGAACAACAATATAAAAAGCAAATGTTATATATTTATTAATAAAAAATGTTATAGCGTAGCAAAATAAAAAACTTCATGTTTCTTCTACTTTACTGCGCTATAACTTTATATTTATATTCTTATATTTATATACTTATGAAAGTAGAAATAATATTAAAAGACTCTAATTATATGTCGACTGAATTTTTGCATTTTGACATGAATTGATATATTTACATCTTCTATATATATTTATAAAAAGATATGAATCTTATAAAATAGTTTAATACTAAATAGTGATCTAATTAAATTACTTATATTTAAATGAGTATAATAAGTAATTAATTATACAATAGTTTTATATGTCATTTTATATATCAGTATTTTCATATTAATTACATTTTCATTCAAGGACGATCTTGGTGCACCTTTGATCGCTAATGGTGTTCAAATTGGAATCGTTTCCTTCGCCTGTTCCTGTACTCTTGGACAGCCAGATGTTTACACAAGAGTGCCCAGTTTCCTGTCTTGGATCAAAACAAATTTGAAGAATTAAGAGATATTTCATTTGTTTATTACCATTAGGTGTTACGAAATTTATAATTCAAAGTAACAGTAATAGTATAGTTTTTAAACAATTATTTCTGCGAAATGTATGCTTTTTTTCAATTAAATAAATTATCAATATAAACAGAACAATAATAATCATCAAAGTTGTTTTTATTCTAAGATTTATTCTCAGTCATCGCAGTTATCCGCAATAAATAATATCATTTTACTTATATTAAATTATACAAAATTGAGATAAATCTACATGATACTGTTATAAATGAGTTAGACAAATTTAATAAAGAAAAATTATTTAAAACATAAATTATTATAAATAAAAAAAAATTCAGTAAAAAAACATAAAAATAGATGATTATGTTATAAATTTCAAAAATTAAAATAGACATGACGCATAAAGTTAAATATTTATAGATAATTTACAGTAAATTGTCTTATACGAATAAGATTCCGAATTACATATTTCTCATTCGC
>NW_017259302.1:1676520-1682725 GCF_001594045.1 Atta colombica
AAATTTATTTATACCTATATTTCATGATTTCTAATTAGGTTAATAAAGTCGTCGTACGAATTGACAACAAAAATTATACAAAACATGTCATCCAAAACATGTACTTTATTAGAATTCAATACATCCCAATTGTTCTAAGAAAAGGTATCAGTGAAAATTGCAAATTTAATTAGAATTGTTAATTTTATCATCCAATAAGTAAAATGTAAAATATAAGTAACAATTGTAAACAATTCAGACAAATAAGGATAAATATAATGATCAAAACATACTTAAATTTATAAAAATTATATTTGACTTGCTTTACAATTTGACCGTTTCTGCCACATTTGAGGCCATATACAATCTCAGCAAAGTACAAATATTAGAAAAAAATCTCCACACTCTCGTCTACTAGACGAATACCCACTCAGCTGCATAATTTTGTTTCATCATGGTCCATTGTACATAATTCACAGAAATTTGCAATCGCCTAAGAAGTATTAAGAATTAAAATGTGAAATAATACCAGCCAAAGTAGAAAGTCTCACCTAAAGAACAAGACTATAAAATACAAAATCGCATAAGATTTAAAATTTATTTAATAATAAATATATCTACATATGCATGATTAAAACAGTTAGTGTCTGATTGTAAATTTAGACTATTTGTTTGTAATTTAATAAATATCATTTCGGACGTCAGACGTTTACTCAAAAATCGTTTCGAAAAATTTTCACATTCGACCAATCAAATTAATGATTCTAATATAATCTATGATCTGTGATTTTCGATTCGGAGGTAATATTTCTATTGATGTGATTCCTGAAATTTGATGTTCTAAAATTCTGATAATTTCCTCACAATTTGATCCACATAAGTTGCATTACTACATGAGATTTGATATATCATTTTTCTTTGGAAGCACACCTTTATGAACTTTAATAAACCTGCTTAATGTATAAAACTATAAAACTATAAAACATTGATTTTACATTCAAATTCCATATTCCTAAATTTTCAGAAACATTCTGAATATATAGAATAGTAAAGGCACACAAAAGCTTAAGACAGTAAGACATATGCAATAAGGAAATCAACATGTTGCATTGATTACTGCTTATGTTTTACTGCCGTAATCCTAAGGATAGTTTTTCCCCCGTGACCGGAATTATATCAATATTTTGTTTTAAAATTTATTTAAAAATTTTTTTTATAACAAAGAGATTTAACACTGATAGTCAAATATGAATTTAAAACAATTCATACAAATCATTATTTGATACTTTTTAATAATAAAATTAAAATTTGTATTGTATGTGGAATTTCAGATGCGACAAAAAAAAGAATCTGTCAGTGATTCCAATATGATAACTTCTCTCTTTTGTTAAATCGATGCGAAGACATAAAATTTAAATATAGTATTTCCTTGAGAAAACTGATTTGTGAAATCAATCAAATTCTAGGGTGTTGCCATTGTTAATAATAATAATATTAATGTCCAAAAAATTTAAAACACTGCTTCCAATTTCAATCAAATTTAAGTCTTGGGTAAAATGAATTAAATATATTAAGAATCTCGATTAGAATGAATAGCTGTAATAATATTGTTTGATATCTGACATAAAACGGAAATGAAAATCGAGCTCTTGCAAAACTGAGTTAGCAATCACCGAAGAAGGAAATTCTATCGGTAAATAAAAAAAGTTTACTTATATATATTATTATCAAACTAAAAAAATGTCAAGTTTAGAACGAGTCGACAATAGCAATAAATTCGAGATATTGCAATCTTTAGAAATACCTTCCTATCTAGTAGAAATACTTCCCAATGCTAACTCAATCGACTTTTGTGAAGAGTGAGATAACATTTAACGAGATTAAAAAATAATTTATGACACATGTGTATAGAATACATGTGTATAGAATTTAGAATAGTAGTAACGATACTTTATTATATGATATTGCATTGAGAAAAATCATAGAAAACTTCATAAACGTAAGATTTATATCTTCAATTGTAACTACTTCAGGAACATATATAAACCTTTGAATGCATCGCTTGAATATCAGACAACAAATCTGCAATCCAAGATGCATGCGTTCGCTTGTCTTATATTTGTCGCTCTGGCATACGCTACTGAAGGTATGAATCTGTCAGGAAATGGAAGAATTACTTTTCTGTTACGTTTTACAATAACAATTTTTCATAATGATGTCGCAATTTTTTATAATTGTAATAATGACTAACAAAAAGCTAAAGTTACGCTAAGAAAAATCATTTTGAAAAGTAAATTCTCACCATTACTTACGCATTATTTACTGTAACTTTATTACTTATTATTGGAAAAGTAATTAGTAATGCCATAAAGTTACTCCGTCACACAAATTACATTAAAAAGAAAAGAGTTAAAAAATTGCGAGTTATATTTTTCAGTGACAAATGAGTTCTTTTTTCAATCCGTGATAAGTAATTATTAACTATTTCAACTATGGTGTTACATGAGGTCCGTTTTTTAATCCTACATTGTCTGAATTGATGCACATGGTACATTGAAATGAAATAAATATATGTTTATTTTACTTTAACTTATTGCATTGTATGCGCCAATTCAGAGAGTGCAGGAAAAAACAGATCTATTATCAACTTGAAATCATTCGCAACATTATTACCGAATCGTTATTACAACAAGACAACTAAATAATTAATATTAAATTACAGCAGTTACAATAACTAATTATTTTCATTTCCTGGAAATATTATTTTCATATATTTTTAAGTTTCCTTATATATTTTTATTATAACTATTTTATGTGTGCCAAAAAAAATGAGAAAGAGAGAGAGAGAGAGAGAGAGAGAGAGAGAGAGAGAGAGAGAAAGAGAGACAGAGAGAAAGAATGGAAGAAAGAGAATTAAACATATTCGATAACATGTTGAATGTAGCATTAATATATTGATCAACATGTCATTGGATTATTATATTTACATTGAATATAAATATATTATATAAATATAATGATTTTTCTAGCAAACATTACATTTATAAAATGTAATAGATCAATCAGTTTTATAAATGTAATCAACCACGCGTCTGTCCTTACAGAAGGAAATCTAATATAATCTAATATACTGATAATAAAATCTAATATACTGATCAATATGTTGATGCAACAAGCGGTACATATATTAGCTCAATGCTGGAATTTATTTGCAACTTTCAGATGATTTTTAGTTTGGTTCCCTTATCTCACCAAATGCTCGCAGTTTAAATGCCAATCGGCAGCAAGTTCCAGCACTGTATTAATTAATATCATGAATAAACAAATTAATTAATTATAATTAATTATATCAACGTAAAATATGTACATTTTCTTGCATTTTTTAAATATGTGCTTAATAAAAATTAATGTGAAATAAATAGTAAAGCTTTTGCTAGATATAAAAATTTTATATTCTAAATAAAATTATAACTTCTCTAAATAACTCATAGTTATAAAATACACACAATGTTTAATTGCTAAAGTTAATGTATATAAGATGTTTTTCAAGAAAAGACATAAATCAACACAGGAATTATTCTAACTTCATTCAATATTCGATGAAAGACAATCGATTTGTATCTTTTACTGGAAAATTACTGTAATAATGTAATAGATATTATGTTGCATATATATATTAATATAATTAATTTATTTTTGTTAATAAGGAGCTCCATCTCCTTCTATCATAAGTGAGGATGCTCCTATCGACATTAAGGATGTTAATGAGGTTCCTATCGGCAAATTTAGGTATCAAGTATCATTAAGAGTAAATGGCACACACATATGCAGTGGATCTATTCTTGATGATTATAACGTCTTAACTTCAGCAAAATGTATTGTTGCGTATGTTGAATATTCCAAATATTTATTAATATACATTATTTTTGGAATGTAAATCTAATTTGAAGGTATTAAATAGACACAGTACGTGTCTATTAAATAGACAGTGTACGTGTAAAATGTGTACGTATTCAATAAGCAAACAAGGCAACAGATGTAATATCTAAAATAAAATTTATTGATTACAAATTGATAACAGATTTACTTAAATATTGCCATCAATTCAGTATTCATTTAAGTATTCAATCAACTTATATTTTGCTAGTAGAACTTAACGATATAATTTAACAACAAATTGGTGATTGATAGCAGAAACCGAACAAAGGGAGAGAGAGAGAGAGAGAAAGAGAGAGAAAGAGAGAGAGAGAGAGAGAGAGAGAATATTTTATTTCGTTAACATGAAATACGTCATTTAAACGTCAAAGTGGGTTTAATTTCTGCAATCAATCTTCTATTAGCAGCTTCTGTTATATTCTTTTGATATTCAGTTGATAAAATATATAGCAAATTTCAAAATTTGTTCTTAATAGATATGGATTTTTAATATTCTTAGATATATTTTTATTCTTAGATTGGAGTGTGAATCAGCTAAAATACAGGTCCATGTCGGCATAAACTCCTTAAATGATACAGGATATCGTCATAACGTAGGAAGTATTAACGTCCATCAAAATTACGACGAATTATTATGCAATAATGACATCGCCTTGATTCACCTTAGTGATCCTATCAAACAACGCAACGTACTAGTATATCCGATAAATCTTCCAAAATCTAATAAAAATTTCGAAGGCAAGCCGTGCCTATTATCTGGATGGACAAATACAACAGTAATGTTTAATTTATGATACAAAAATTTTCCAATTATACATAATCAGGAAAGAACTCTTTCTTAAAGTAATTTTATTATTTTCTTTTTATATAAATATATATAAATATATAACATTTTATATAAATATATAACATGAAATTAAAAATAATAAGTGTAAAAAGATATTCTAACAACCATAATTCTGTTGCTGTTATTCGTTGTTTGATGCTCGATGTAACAATTAATGCAATTATTCTTTCTAGAATGGAGAATTGCAACAAACTGAGTTGGTAGTTGATAAGCAAAAAGAATGCGCGAAAAGGCACTGGGAACTGACAGATAGTCATATCTGCACTACAGCTCAAAACAGAACGAATGAATACAAGGTGAGTCGTCGATTATTAATATGATACAACAAATCAATTATATATATTTTTTATTTAACATCAACAGATTAATAAATGATTCTAACCTTTGGTGCTATATGATTTTAATTCTATATGATTTTGTTACGTATCTATCACACAAATATTGCGTAAAAACATCTCACAGAAATAAAAATGATTATAAAATTTTTTAAAAATCGAAACGTTAGACATTATGACTAACGACATAAAAAGCAAATGTTATATATTTATTAATAAATAAAGTTATAACATAACAAAATAAAAAGACTTCATGTTTCTTTCATTTTACTGTGCTATAACTTTATATAATTATACTTGAAAGTAGAAATAATATAAAAACAATCTAATTACATGTCGATAGAATTTTTGCATTTTGACATGAATTGATATATTTACATTTTCAATATGTATTTCTAAAAACATATTAATATTATAAAATTGTATAATACTAAATAGTGATCTAATTATATGCCAATTAAATTACTTGTGTTTAAATAATTATAATAATAATTTGCAATAATAAGTAATTAATTATTACCATATATAATAATTTTATATATTTAGTTTTAGATATTCATTTTATAATATATATCAGTATTTTCATGTTAATTTCATTTTCATTCCAGAATGATCTTGGTGCACCCTTGGTCGCTGATGGAGTTCAAATTGGAATCGCTTCCTTCACCTGTTCTGGAGAACCAGATGTTTACACAAGAGTGTACAATTTCCTATCTTGGATCAAAGAAAATTTGAAGAATTAAGAGATATTTAATTTGTTTATTACCAGTTAGTGTTACAAAATTTATAATTTAAAATAACTTTAATAATATAGTTTTAAAAAATTATTTCTACGAAATGTATGCTCTTTTTTTCAATTAAATAAATTATCAAAAATAAATCCTCAAAAAATGTAAATAACAAAATAATAACAATCATCAATGTTGTTTCTACTCTAAGATTCTCAGTCATCGTAGTTATCCGCAATGAATAATATCATTTTATTAATATGATATTAAATATTATATAAAATTGATATATCTGCATGACACTGTTATAAATTAGTTTGATGAATTTAGCGAAAAAAAATTTTTTGAAAGATATATATTATTAAAAATAAAAAAAATTC
>NW_017259302.1:1682825-1684499 GCF_001594045.1 Atta colombica
ATAGACATAACGCAAAATTAAATATTTGTAAGTAATTTTCACAATAAATTGTCTTATACAAATAAGACTTCGAATATTTCATATTTCTCATTTACAATGTTAATAAAATAATTTCTAACCTGGTAAATAAAGATGTTATCTGTAAGACAATATCATCTGTCCGATGATAGAACTTTCACAAAAGTTCATCATATTTAGATGTAGTTGCCATGGTAGTTAAAATGTTAAATTATGTACAGTTTCTAATATTTAAATATAATATTAACATATATTCTATCATATATAGAACTTTATTCATGACTTATTCAAGATTTCACTAAATTTATTTTTTATTTACAAAGTTTCTATCTTTATTTGTGTCTATTATAAATTTGTTGGACTTTGGCCATCTAGATTTATGATTCTTCAAGGTTTTTGATGATTTCTGAACACGTGAAACACAATCTGTTGACGATATCGTAAACTCGAATGTTATAGATATAGTAATCAATAGAAATAAAACTACCACAGATTATATACTTCATTGGAAATAAGTCCTTATCCTTCTGTTTATTCTAAGAAAAGTTATGACAGTGAAAACTGAGAATTTTATTAAGATTAATACTTTTAATAAATTACATATCGTACAAACTATAAATATAATATTTTATCGTGCAATATTGCATTGTTGAAATATTTAGAAAAATGTGATTTATATCTTTGTTATCTCAACTATATCAGAAGTATATATAAACTTATGAATGCATCAGTCATCAACTTCAAATTCAGGCAATAAATTTGCGATCAAAAGTACGTACATTCGGTTGTTTTATATTTATTATTATGATACACTAAATATACAAATTTATATAAAGTTTTATAAATAATATTTTATAATAGAGAAAATAACAGAGAGAGAGAGAGAGAGAGAGAGAGAGAGAGAGAGAGAGAGAGAGAGAAGAAGAAGAAGAGAAGCAATAGTTATTTTCCATTTATACACAAGTGAAACTGAGTTTGAAGTAAGCTAAGTATCTTACACTCAAATTAATGGCTACGTTCAGCAAAGAAAAACTAATCAATTAGCGTATAATAATTCTTTAATACGATTGGTTCTTACACTTAAATTTAGCGAAGAACTAAAGGCAAGAACCAATCATATGAAAGAATCATTAACCGCTAACTTATAATTTTAATTTTCTCTGTTGAATAGCAATTGACTCACTACTTGCTTTGGTAAAAAGTTATTGCATGTCAACACAGGTAACCTCACTTTGAAGTGAGTTTACGAGACTCACTAACGCATGAGAAGATTGAGGATTTCAAATTAAAGATTAAAGTTCAGGTAATAATTAATTTTAATCCGTTTCGTTCTAATTGGCTGAATTCAAATCCTCAATTTGCAATCCTAAGCCTACAATGCATAAAGTAAAAAAGCATAATGGGTCCAGGTTTTGATGCTACAAATGCTTCGAAGCATTTAATTGACCACCAATCAGAAGAAAGAATTTTACTAATTGACCAATCAAAAAATACTTCGAAGCATCCGTAGAATCAAATAGACTGTATATTCTAAAGTACACGATCTATAAACACTAAAATTAATCCAATAAAAGATAATATTAATTTGTGATTTTATTTATAAGCGACACATAAAATTAAAAATTTTTAAATTATTTATTAAATTTTTATATTATT
>NW_017259302.1:1684512-1705499 GCF_001594045.1 Atta colombica
ATTAAATATAATTCAAGAAAATAAAAATTTGAAGTATAGGATTAGGATAAATGATAATATCAGAATTTTAACATTTCATTTAATTAAATGTAAAACGTGAATTAAACTAAATAAATAAAATTTTAATTTCTAATAAATAATTAAGATTAAAGATGTATTTATTAAACTTTCAAGGAATTTCACATGGTTCTCTTGTTCCTAATGGTGTTCTAATTGGTATTGTCCCTTTTGATACGCTATGTGTTCGGGGATGGCGATATAGTATACACTAGAGTGGCCTCTTGAAATGGATTTTAAAAAATATTATCGAATAATAAAACAAAACACAATATATCTTAAGCAATATAAGTGAAACAATATTAAGATATGGACATTATAAGATATGAGATCTGAAGAAGATAGTGGACATATATTATTATTTAAATGTATTAATATTCTTTATTATACAAAAATTGCAAAAGTATATTTTGTAAAACGTTTAACAAGTTTAACATACGATAAATAATAATTATAATTATATTTATGAATAAGAAAGAAAAAATCATTTTTCAAAATAATTTTTTAATAATTACTTAAATGTATAAATTTTTAATTAAAAATAAGAAATTATTTTTCTGCGTTCTACATTAGCTTAACAATATTTTTATTTAAATGCGATAATTGTTTGAATGAACACATTGCTTAAATAAAACATTCAAATAACACTTTGACAACCAAACTGATTTCAGTATAAATTCTCTCAGTATAAAATCTTTCTGAATAGCACAAAACCGAAAAGTATCCAAATGTTTATAAATCATGCAAAACCAGATTATAAATCTAACATATACTAAAAATATATTTATCTCAAAATAATCACAATAAATAAAAAAATATATATATTATAAATCAAATTTATTATTTATTATTTATATTATATTTTTTTATAATATTCATTTTAAAATAGAAGAAAGGTCTCTATCATGAGATATCAAGTTCATTTCGTTGTAAATGCTAGAAATCTGTTGGCAGAATTTTAAAAAATAATAGGTCATTTTAAAGGGAATTTAATAAGCTTTAAGATAACATTCTATAAAATTTAATTCAAATTCTATATGTTGTGAAAATTAAAGGAATGTAAAAAATGATCAAATCGGACAATCAAAAAATTATGCTCCTAATATGAGATACCCCGAGAAATCAGTAGTAAAAGTATATCAGTGCAATTAAAAAACTTTATTTAATGTTTCTAAAATACAAATACAGCCAGCGTGCGCGAAAAATGAGCATGCGATTATAACCAAAACGCGTTTTCAAGTAGTCAGAATCAAGCATCGGAGAAATAGGCACATTTATTCCGGTTTTCTTTTTTATTATTGTATAATAACATTTATATTTTAGCGATTTTTATTACTATAGGAGCATGGATTATTTCACATAAGAAATATCCTGGATTTCTCATAGCATGATTTCCACGTTTTATGATTTTACGATCATTAAATCTAACTTCTGTAATTAAACAATCCAACAAATTTCATATTTTTCTATTAGTACGATCTTACTCTATTACTACATGAAGAAAGATTTATTGCCAAATATTTAATTTTATTAAATAATAAACAACGTTTGAAAGTTCATCCCAAAAAAACTTGAAGACATCCAAATTCTAAAATCTTGTTTTACAATGACCATAGGCATGATCTAATAATAAATGTTCTATTAAATAGTTTTCAATCCAAAATCAATAAATTCATGATGCAACTAATAGATAGCGTTTATTAGTTCAGCAGAAACGTTGCTATCTCATAATAGGGAGTTTTTAAATATACGTACAAAGCCTTTAAATATATATACAAATAAAACTATTATTCTAAAATAATAGAATCCTTTTTTCAAGAAACAAATAAAAGCATAAAGAAAAAAATAAAAATACAAATAATTATGTCTTTAATAAACCTACATCATTTTAACAATATTTCTATAAATATTAAGAATATATTTAATCATTTCTAATTAGGTTAATAAAGTACTAAATATATTATTCATGATTTAAATACAGTATTTATTCTTGCAAATAATTTTATATTTTATATTTTGAGATATTATTAAACTTGTATTTATTTATCCTATATTTATTTTATTTTTCTTATTTCTTATTTAAAAATAAGTTCTCTACTCTTAATTTTTATTTGTAAATTTATTCATCTGTAGATTTGTAAATAGATTTGTAATTATTTTTATATTACAAAATTCATTGATTTTCTAAGCATATAATACTTTACTTTAACAATAGGGAGTTTTCGCAATGCTGTTTATCCAGATACAATGAACTAAGATCAAGTTATCTTTTTCTTAACAATTAATTAAGAAAAGGATAATGAGACTTTATCGTTTACCGTATCTGGATTCATGTTATTGCAAAAATTCTCTAATATCATAAACTCGATTATACAATTGATAAACTCAAATCAACAATGATTATGTGTACTTTATCAGAATTCAATCCCAATTGTTCTAAGAAAAGATATCAATGAAAATTGCAAATTTAATTAGAATTGAACTTTAACATCCAAAAAGTAAAATGTAAAATATAAGTAACAATTGTAAACAAATCAGACAAATAAGGATAAATATAATGACCAAAACATACTTAAATTTATAAAAATTATATTTAACTTGCTTTACAATTTGACCGTTTCTGCCACATTGAGGCCATACACATCCTCAGCAAAATACAAGTATTAGAAAAAAATCTCTACACTCTCGTCTACCAGACGAATACCCACTCAGCTGCATAATTTTGTTTCATGGCCAGTGTACATAATTCACAGAAATTTGCAATCGCCTAAGAAGTATTAAGAATTAAAATGTGAAATAATGCCAACGAAAGTAAAAAAAAGTCTCACATGAAGAACAAGACTGTAAAATACTCAAATAAGATTTAAAATTTATAAGATTTAAAAGTTATAAGTACATCTACATATGCATGATTAAAACAATTAGTGTCTGATTGTAAATTTAGACTATTTGTTTGTAATTTAATAAATATCATTTCGGACGTCAGACGTTTACTCAAAAATCGTTCCGAAAAATTTTCACATTCGACCAATCAAATTAGTGATTCTAATATAATCTATGATCTGATTAAGTGATTTTCGATTAGGAGGTAATATTTTTATTGATGTGGTTCCTGAAATTTAATGTGTTCTAAAATTCTGATAATTTCCTCACAATTTGATCCACTTAAGTTGTATTACTATATGAGATTTATGATATATCACATTTTTCTTTGAATTATTTGGAAGCAAACCTATGTGAACTTTAATCAACCTGCTTAGTGTATTAAAATTATAAAATGTTGATTTTATATTCAAATTCCAAATTATATTCCTAAATTTTCAGAAACATTCTGAATATATAGAATAGTAAAGGCATACAAAAAACTCAAAATAGTAAGACATAAGCAATAAGGAAATCAACATGTTGCATTGACTATCGCTTATGTTATGACCTTACGGACTCTACCGTGATTGGCCAATTTGCTTACTGCTTACGATTTATTGCCATTATCCTAAAGATGGTTTTTCCTCCCGTGATCGAAATCTGATATTCATATTTTGTTTTAAAGTTTGTTTAAAAGTTTTTTTTATAACAAAGAGATTTAACACTGATAATTAAATATGAATTTAAAATAATTCAGTATGTCAGTATTTGATAAGCTTTTTAATAATAAAATTAAAATTTTTGTTGTATGTGGAATTTCAAATGCGACAAAAAAGAGAATCTGTCAGTCGTGCCAATGATAACTTCTCTCTTTTGTTAAATCGATGCGAAGACAAAAAATTAAATATAGTATTTCCCTGAGAAAGCTGATTTGTGAAATCAATCAAATTTTAGGGTGTTGTCATTGTTAATAATATTAATGTCCAAAAAATTTAAAACATTGCTTCCAATTTCAATCAAATTTAAGTCTTGGGTAAAATGAATTAAATATATTAAGAATCTCGATTAGAATGAATAGCTGTAATAATATTGTTTGATATCTGACATAAAACGGAAATGAAAATCGAACTTTTGCAAAACTAAGTCAGCAATCACCGAAGATAAGGAAATTCTATCGGCAAATAAAAAAAGTTTACTTATATATATTATTATCAAACTAAAAAAATGTCAAGTTTAGAACGAGTCGAACAATAGCAATAAATTCGAGATATTGCAATCCTTAGAAATGTCCTATCTAGTAGAAATACTTTCCAATGCTAACTTAATC
This sequence comes from Atta colombica, assembly GCF_001594045.1. Lineage (NCBI taxonomy): Eukaryota > Metazoa > Arthropoda > Insecta > Hymenoptera > Formicidae > Atta > Atta colombica. The sequence goes on from NW_017259302.1 coordinate 1,688,762, forward strand.
GACACTTTCGTGAAGAGTGAGATAACATTTAACGAGATTATAAGGTATTTTAAGATATTTGTCACATGTGTAAAATACATGTGTATAGAATATAGAATAGTAGTAACGATAATTTATCATATGATATTGCGTTGAGAAAAATTCTGGAAAACTTCACAAACGCAAGATTCATATCTTTGTTGCAACTACAGGAACATATATAAACCTTTGAATGCATCTATTCGCTTCAATATCAGGCATCAAATCTGCAATTAAAGATGCGTGCGTTTGCTTGGCTTATATTTGTCGCTCTGGCATACGCTATTGAAGGTATGAATTTATCAGGAAATGGAAGAATTACTTTTCTGTTACTTTTTCTGTTACGTTTTACAATAACAATTTTTCATAATGATGTTGCAATTTTTTATAACTATAATAATGATTAACTAAAGCTATAGTTACACTAAGAAAAATCACTTTGAAAAGTAATTTCTTGAAAAGTAAATTCTCACCATTACGTATTACTTACTGAAACTTATTATTACTTATTAATGGAAAAAGTAACTAGTAATGCCGTAGAATTACATCGTTACAAATTACATTAAAAAGAAACGAGTTACAAATCGCGATCATATCATTTTCAGTGACAAAAGACTTTTTTTTCAATCCGTAATAAATAATTATTAACTTATTTCAACTCTGGGGACATGAAGTCTGTTCTTTATTCCTATCTTGTCTGAACTGATGCACATTGTACATTGAAATGAAATAAATATATATTTGTTTTATTTTATTGCACTGTATGCGCCAATTCAGAGAGTGCAAGAATAAACAACAGATCTATTATCAATCTAATATTATTCGCAACGTTATTACACACGACAACTAAGTAACTAACATTTAATAACGACAGTTACAATTACAACTAATTATTTTCATTTCCTGGAAATATTTACATATACTTTTAAGTTATTATAACTATTATATGTGACAAAGAAAATGAGTGAGCGAGAGAGAGGGGGCAGAGGGGGGGGAGAGAGAGAGAGAGAGAGAGAACGGAAGAAAGAGAATTAAACATATCCTATGCCAACATGTGCAGAATGTAGCATCAATATATTGGTCAACATATCATTGAATTATTATATTTATATAGAATATAATTGTATTATATAAATATAATGATTTTTCTAGCAAACATGACACTTATAAAATATAATAGATCAATAACTTTTACAAATGTAATCGTTCACCGTCTATTACAGAAGGAAATCTGACATACTGATCAATATGTTGATGCAATAAGTGGTACATGTATTAGTATTCAATGCTGGAATTTATTTGCAACTTTCAGATGATTTTTAATTTGGTTCCCTTATCTCACCAATATGCTCGCAGTTTAAATGCCAATCGGCAGCAAGTTCCAGCACTGTATTAATTAATATCATGAATAAACAAATTAATTAATTATAATTAATTATATCAACGTAAAGTATGTACATTTTCTTGCATTTTTTAAATATGTGCTTAATAAAAATTAATGTGAAATAAACAGTAAAGTTTTTGCTTTAGATATAAAAATTTTATATTCTAAATAAAACTGTAACTTCTCTAAACAACTCATAGTTATAAAATAAACAAAATGTTTAATTTCTAAAGTTAATGTATATAAGATGTTTTCCAAGAAAAGACATAAATCAACACAGGAATTATTCTAACTTCATTCACTATTCGATGAGAGACAATCGATTTGTATCTTTTACTGGAAAATTACTGTAATAATGTAACAGATATTATGTTGCATATGTATTAATATAATTAATTTATTTTTGTTAATAAGGAGCTCCTTCTATCATAAGTGAGAATGCTCCTATCGACATTAAGGATGTTATTGAGGCTCCTATCGGAAAATTTAAGTATCAAGTGTCATTAAGAGTAAACGGCACACATATATGCAGTGGATCTATTCTTGATGATTTTAATGTGTTAACTTCAGCAAAATGTGTTATTGCGTATGTTGAATATTCTAAATATTTATCAATATACATTATTTTTGGAATGTAAATCTAATTTGAAGTTATTAAATAGACACAGTATATGAAATGTGTACGTATTCAATAAGCAAACTGCTAACAGATATAATATCTAAACAAATCTATGATTACAAATTGATAGCAGATTTACTTAGATATTGCAACAAATTCAGTATCATTTAAGTATTCAATCAACTTATATTTTGCTTGCAGAACTTAACGATATAATTTAACAGCAAATTGGAGGTTGATAGCAGAAACCGAACAGAGAGAGAGAGAGAGAGAGAGAGAGAGAGAGAGAGAGAGAGAGAATATTTTATTTCGTTAACATGAAATATATCATTTAAACACCAAAGTATGTTTAGTTTCTGCAATCAATCTTCTATTAACAACTTCTGTTATATTTCTGATATTCAATTAATAAAATACATAATAAATACTTTCAAAATTTGTTCTTAATAGATATGGATTTTTAATATTTTTATATATATTTTTATTCTTAGGTTGGAGTGTGACTCAGCTAAAATACAGGTCCATGTCGGCATAAACTCTTTAAATGATACAGGATATCGTCATAACGTAGGAAGTATTAACGTCCATCAAAATTACGACGAATTATTATGCTTTAATGACATCGCCTTGATTCACCTTAGCGATCCTATCAATCACTGCAATGTACTAGTATATCCGATAAATCTTCCAAAATCCAATAAAAATTTCGAAGGCAAGCCGTGCATATTATCTGGATGGACAAATACAACAGTAATATTTAATTTACGACAAAAATTATCCAATTATATGTATTCAAGAAAAAACTCTTTCTTAAAGTAATTTTATTATTTTCTTTTTATATAAATATAACAAAAAATTAGAAGTAATAAGTGTAAAAAGATAACTAACAATCATAATTCTGCTGCTTTTATTCGTCCGATATTCGATGTAACAATTAATGGAATTATCCTTTCTAGAATGGAGACTTACAGCAAACTGAATTGATAATTGATAAGCAAAAAGAATGCGCGAAAAGGCATTGGGAACTGACAGATAGTCATATCTGCACTACAGCTCAAAATAGAACGAATGAATACAAGGTGAGCCATCGATTATTAATATGATACAACAAATAAATTATATATATTTTTGATATAACAACAGATTAAACGATTCTAACCTTTGATGCCATTCTATCATTTTGTTACGTTATCTATCACACAAATATTGCGTAAAAACATCTCACAGAAATAAAAATGATTATAAAATTTTTTAAAAATCGAAACGCTAGACATTAAGAGTAACGATATAAAAAGCAAATGTTATATATTTATTAATAAAAAAAGTTATAGGATAATAAAATAAAAAAAACTTCATTTCTTCTACTTTACTGCGCTATAATTTTATATATTTGTATAAATAATATGAAAAGAATCTAATTATATCGATTAAATTTTTGCATTTTCAAATGAATTGATATATTGACATCTTCAATATATATTTCTAAAAAAATATTAATATTGGAATAGTATAATACTAAACAGTGATCGCATTATATACCAATTAAATTACTTATGTTTAAATAATTATAATAATAATTTGCAATAATAAGTAATTAATTACTACTGTATATAATAGTTTTATATATTCATTTTATATATCAGTATTTTCATATTAATTTCATTTTCATTCAAGAATGATCTTGGTGCACCTTTGGTCGCTAACGGAGTTCAAATTGGAATCGCTTCCTTCACCTGTTCTGGAGAACCAGATGTTTACACAAGTGTATCCAGTTTCCTGTCTTGGATCAAAGCAAATTTGAAAAATTAAGAGATATTTATTTGTTTATTACCATTTGGTGTTACAAAATTTATAATTTAAAATAACAGTAATAATAGTTTTATAAAATTATTTCTACGAAATGTATGCTCTTTTTTTCAATTAAATAAATTATCAAAAATAAATTATCAAATAATGTAAATAACAAAACAACAATCATCAATGTTGTTTCTATTCCAAGATTCTCAGTCATTGTAATTATCCGCAACGAATAATATCATTTTTTTAATATTATATTAAGTATTATATAATATTGATATATCTGTATGATACTGTTATAAATTAGTTTGATAAATTTAGCGAAAAAAAATTTTTTGAAAGATATATTATTAAAAATAAAATAAATTCAGTAAAAAAAGCTTAAAAATACATGATTATGTAATAAATTTTAAAAATTAAAATTGGCACGGCGCATAAAATTAAATATTTGTAAGTAATTTTCACCTTAAGTTCTCTTATTACAAATAAGATTTCGAATTACATATTTCTCATTTACAATGTTATTACAATAATTTCTAATCTGAAATAAATAAAGATATTATCTGTAAATGGATGATAGAACTTTCACAAAAGTTTACATCACATTTAAAATGGTGGTTGCTATGGTAGTTAAAATGTTAAATTATGTACAGTATCCAATATTTAAATATAATATATATTCTAACATATATAGAATTTTATTTATGACTTATTCAAGATTTTACTAAATTTATTTTTTTTTACAAAGTTTCTGTCTTTATTTATGTCTATTATAAATTTGTTGGACTTTGGCCATCTAGATTTATGATTCTTTTTGATGATTTCTGAACACGTGATACATATTCTATTGACGATATCGTAGACTCAAATATTATAGATATAATAATCGATAGAAATAAAATTTACCACAGATTATATACTTCATCAGAAATGAACAGAAATAAGCCCTTATTCTTTAGTTTATTCTAAGAAAAGTTATGACAGAAAAGTAATAACTGAGAATTTTATTAAGACTACCACTTTTAATAAGTTACATATCGTAAATTATAAATATAATATTTTGTTGTGCAATATTGCATTGAGAAATATTTACATATTTACAATAAACATTAGAAAAATGTGATTTATATCTTTGTTGCAACTATATCAGAAGTATATATAAACTTATGAATGCATCTATTCATCAGCTTCATTTCAAACTCAAGCAATAAATTTACGATCAAAAGTACGTACATTCGCTTGTTTTATATTTATTGCTGTGATATATATCACTAAATATACAATTTTACATAAACATATTAAATATACAATTTCACATAAATATACAAATTTTTGTAAGGTATTATAAATATTTTATAATAGAGAAAATGAGAGAGAGAGAGAGAGAGAGAGAGAGAGGGATAGAGAGAGAGAAAGAAGATGAAGAAGAAAAGCATAGTTTTCCATTTACATACAAATGAAATTGAGTCTGAAATAAGCTAAGTATCTTACACTCAACTTAATGGCTACGTTCAGCAAAGAAAACTAATCAGTTAGCGCATAATATTTCTTTAATACGAATCGTTCTTACACTTAGATTTAGTGAAGAACTAAAGGCAAGAACTGATCATATGAAAGAATCATTAACCACTAACTTATAATTAATTTTCTCTGTTGAACGCAGTCATTGACGTCACTATTTGCTTTGATAAAAAGTTATTGCATGTCAACACAGTTTCATAACCTCACTTTGAAGTGAGTTTACGAGACTAATGTCACTACGCATAAGAAAATTGAGAATTTCAAATTAAGGATTAAAATTAGACCATTCAAGTAATAATTAATTTTAATTCGTTTCGTTCTAATTGACTGAATTCTAATCCTCAATTTGTAATCCTAAGCCTTCAATCCTAAGCGTAATATAAAAAAGGGCATAATCCATTTGACGCTTCGAAGCTTTTGATTGATCACCAATCAGAAGAAAGAATTTTAGTAATCGACCAATCAAAAGATACTTCGAAGCATTCATAGATAGATCAAATAGATCATATATTCTAAAGTACACGGTCTAGAAACACATAAAATAAACACAAAAAATAATCCAATAAAAAATAATGTTAATTTGCGATTTTATTTATAAGCGATACATAAAACTATAAATTTTAAAATTATTTAATAAATTTATGTACTATTAAATATAATTCAAGAAAGTAAAAATTTAAAATATAGGACTAGGATAAATGATAATATCAGAATTTTAACATTTCAAATTCTATTTGTTTTGAAAATTAAAGAAATGTAAAAAATGAGCAAATCGGAAAAAAATTATGCTCCTAATATGAGATACCCCGAGAAATCAGTAGTAAAAATATATCAGTGCAATTAAAAAACTTTATTTAATGTTTCTAAAATATGGTAAACAAATACAGCCAGCGAAAAATGAGCATGCGATTATACTCAAAACGCGTTTTCACGTAGTCAGAATCAAGCATTGCAGAAATAGGCACATTTATTCCGGTTGTCTTTTTTATTATTGTATAATAACATTTATATTTAAATGATTTTGACTATAGGAGCATGGGTTATTTCACATAAGAAATAATATATATTGGGTATCTCATAGTATTTCCACATTTTATGATTTTACGATCATTAAATCTAACTTCTGTAATTAAACAATCCAACAAATTTCATATTTTTCTATTAGTACGACCTTACTCTATCACTACATGAAGAAAGATTTATTGCCAAATATTTAATTTTATTAAATAATAAACAACGTTTGAAGGTTCATCCCAAAAAAACTTGAAGACATCCAAATTCTAAAATCTTGTTTTACAATGACTATAGGCATAATCTAATAATAAATGTTCTACTAAATAGTTTTCAATCCAAGATCAATAAATTCATGATGCAACTAATAGATAGCGTTTATTAGTTCAGCAGAAACCTTGCTATCTCATATTAGGTTCCTATCTCATAATAGGGAGCTTTCCTCTAAATATATGTACAAATAAAACTATTATTCTAAAATAATATATAGAATCCTTTTTTGGGAAACAAATAAAAGCATAAAGAAAAAAATAAAAATACAAATAATTATGTCTTTAATAAATCTAATATATCATTTTAACAATATTTTTATAAATATTAATCATTTCTAATTAGGTTAAAGTACTAAATATAATATTCATGATTTAAATACATATTTATTCTTGCAAATAACTTTTATATTGAGGTATTATTAAACTTATATTTATTTATTCTTTATTTATTTTATTTTACATATTTCTTATTTAAAAATAAGTTCTCTATTCTTAATTTTTATTTGTAAATTTATTCATCTGTAGATTTTTAAATAGATTCGTAATTTTTTTATATTAATAAATTCATTGATTTTCTAAGCATATAATACTTTACTTTAACAATAGGAAGTTTTCGCAATGCTATTTATCCAGATATGATGAACTAAGATCAAGTTATCTTTTTCTTAATAATTAATTAAGAAAAAGGAATGTGACTTTAGCGTTCACCGTATCTGGATTCATGTTATTGCAAAAACACTCTAATATCATAAACTCAACTATCGGATATAATCGATAAACTCAAATCAACTATGATTATGTGTACTTTCATTATCAGAATTCAATCCCAATTGTTCTAAGAAAAGAGGTCAATGAAAATTGTTAATTTAATTAGAATTGTTGCTTTTATTATCCAATAAGTAAAATGTCAAATATAAATAACAATTGTAAACAAATCAGACCAATAAGGATAAATATAATGACCAAAACATATTTAAATTTATAAATAAATTATATTTAACTTGCTTTACAATTTGACCGTTTCTGCTACATTGAGGCCATACACATCCTCAGCAAAGTAGAAGTATTAGAAAAAAATCTCTACACTCTCGTCTACCAAACGAATACTCACTCAGCTGCATAATTTTGTTTCATGGTCCAGTGTACATAATTCACAGAAATTTGCAATCGCTTAAGAAGTATTAAGAATTAAAATGTGAAATAATGCCAACGAAAGTAAAAAGTCTCACATGAAGAACAAGATTGTAAAATACTCAAATAAGATTTAAAATTTAGTTATAAGTATATCTACATATGATTAAAACAGTTAGTGTCTGATTGTAAATTTAGACTATTTGTTTGTAATTTAATAAATATCATTTCGGACGTCAAACATTTACTCAAAAATCGTTCCGAAAAATTTTCACATTCGACCAATCAAATTAGTGATTCTAATATAATCTATGATCTATGATTTTCGATTAGGAGGTAATATTTCTATTGATGTGGTTCCTGAAATTTAATATGTTCTAAAATTCTGATAATTTCCTCACAATTTGATCCACTTAAGTTGTATTACTATATGAGATTTATGATATATCACATTTTTCTTTGAATTATTTGGAAGCAAACCTTTGTGAACTTTAATAAACCTGCTTAGTGTATTATAAAATTATAAAATGTTGATTTTATATTCAAATTCCAAATTATATTCCTAAATTTGCAGAAACATTCTGAATATATAGAATAGTAAAGGCATACAAAAAACTCAAAACAGTAAGAATAGCAATAAGCAATAAGGAAATCAACATGTTGCATTGACTATCGCTTACGTTATGACCTTACGGATTCTACCGTGATTGGCCAATTTGCTTACTGCTTACGATTTATTGCCATAATCCTAAAGATAGTTTTTTCTCCCGTGACCGAAATCTGATCCATATTTTGTTTTAAAGTTTGTTTAAAAGTTTTTTTTATAACAAAGAGATTTAACACTGATAGTTAAATATGCATTTAAAATAATTCATATGTCAGTATTTGATAAGCTTTTTAATAATAAAATTAAAATTTTTGTTGTATGTGGAATTTCAGATGCGACAAAAAAGAGAATCTGTCAGTCATTCCAATGATAACTTCTCTCTTTTGTTAAATCGATGCGAAGACATAAAATTTAAATATGGTATTTCCCTGAGAAAACTGATTTGTGAAATCAATCAAATTCTAGGGTGTTGTCATTATTAATAATATTAATGTCCAAAAAATTTGAAATACTGCTTCTAATTTTAACCATAAATTAAAGTCTTGGATCAAATGAGTTAAATATTAAGAATCTCGTTCATATTATCATAGAAAGAATAGCTATAGTAATATTGTATACGATATCTGATGTAAAACGGAAATGAAAAACGAGCTCTTGCAAAACTGAGTCAGCAATCACCGAAGATAAGGAAAATCCTATCGACAAATAAAAAAAATTTGCTTATATATATTATTATCAAACTAGAAAAATGTCAAGTTTGGAACGAATCGAAGAATAGTAATAAATTCGAGATATTGCAATCCTTAGAAATGTCCTATCTAATAGAAATACTTTCCAATGTTAACTCGATTAACTTAATCGACACTTCTGTGAAGAGTGAGATAACATGTAAGGAAATTAAAAGGTAATTTATAACATGTGTATCAGATATAGAATAGTAGTAACTTTATCATATGATATCGCATTGAGAAAAATTCTGAAAAACTTCACAAACGCAAGATTTATATCTTTGCTGCGACTACTTCAGGAACATATATAAACCTTTGAATGCACCTATTCCCTTCAATATCAGGCAACAATCTGCAATCCAAGATGCGTGCGTTCGCTTGTCTTATATTTGTCGCTCTGGCATACGCTACTGAAGGTATGAATCTGTCAGGAAATGGAAGAATTATTTTTCTGTTACGTTTATAATAACAATTTATCATAATGATGTTGCAATTTTTTATAACTGTAATAATGACTAACTAAAGTTAAAATTATGCTAAGAAAAATCGCTTTGAAAAATAATTCTCACCATTACGTATTACTTACTAAAATTTTATTATTGGAAAAAATAATAAACTAGTAAAGTGCCGTAAAGTTACTCCGTTACAAATTACATTAAAAAGAAACGAGTTACAAATTGCGAGTTATCTTTTTCAGTGACATATGACTTTTTTTTTTCAATCCGTGATAAATAACTATTAACTATTTCAACTCTGGTGTTACCTAAGATCTGTTTTTTATTCCTACATTGTCTCAACTGGTACACATGATACAATAAGATGAAATGAAATAAATATATATTTGTTTTACTTTAACTTATTGCACTGTATGCGCCAATTCAGAGAATGCAGGAATAAAAAATAGATCTATTATCAACCTAAAATAATTCGCAACGTTATTACCGAATCGTTATTACAAGGCAACTAAGTAATTAACATTAAATAACGGCAGTTACAATAACTAATTGTTTTCATTTCCTGGAAATATTACTCCATATATTTTTAAGTTATTATAACTATATGTGTGACAAAGAAAATGAGAGAGAGAGAGAGAGATAGATAGAGAGAGAGAGAGAGAGAGAGAGAGAGAGAGAGAGAGAGAGAATTAAATATATCCTGGATAATATGTGCTGGATGTAGCATCATATATTGATCAACATGTCATTGGATCATTATATTTATATTGGATAAAAATGTAATATATAAATATAATGATTTTTCTAGCAAACATAAAATTTATAAAATATAATAGATTAATCATTTTATAAATGTATTCGATCAACCACGCGTCTGTCATAGAACGCAATCTGACATTTTGATCAATATGTTGATGCAACAAGCGATACATGTATTAGCACAATATTAGAATTTATTTGCAACTTTCAGATGACTTTTAATTTGATTCCCTCACTAATCTGCGCGCAGTTTAAATACAATCGGCAGTAAATTCCAGCATTGTATTAGTTCATAACAAACATATCATGAACATATCAGAACAAATATATCATGAATAAACAAATTAATTAATTATAATTATTACACCAACGTAAAGTATGTATACATCTTCTTGCATTTTTTAAATATGTGTTTAATAAAAATTAATGTGAAATATACAGTAAAGCTTTTGCTAGATATAGAAATTTTATATTCTAAATAAAAACTTCTCTAAACAACTCATAGTTATAAAATAAACACAATGTTTAATTGTTAAAGTTAATGTATGTAAGATGTTTTCCAAGAAAAGACATAAATCAACACAGGAATTATTCTAACTTCATTCACTATTCGATGAGAGACAATCGATTTGTATCTTTTACTGGAAAATTACTGTAATAATGTAACAGATATTATGTTGCATATGTATTAATATAATTAATTTATTTTTGTTAATAAGGAGCTCCATCTCCTTCTATCATAAGTGAGGATGCTCCTATCGACATTAAGGATATTAGTGAGGCTCCTATCGGCAAATTTAAGTATCAAGTATCATTAAGAGTAAACGGCACACACATATGCAGTGGATCTATTCTTGATGATTTTAACGTGTTAACATCAGCAAAATGTGTTGTTGCGTATGTTGAATATTCTGAATATTTATCAATATACATTTTTGAAATGTAAATCTAATTTGAAAGTATTAAATAGACAGTATATGAAATGTGTACGTATTCAAACTACCAACAGATATAATATCTAAAAATATCTAAAATAAAATCTACTGATTACAAATTGATAACAGATTTATTACTAGCTATTGCAACAAATTCAGTATCATTTAAGTATTCAATTAACTTATATTTTACTTGCAGAATTTAATGATATAATTTAACAGCAAATGGAGGTTGATAGCAGAAACCGAACAGAGAGAGAAAGAGAGAGAGAGAGAGAGAGAGAGAGAGAGAGAATATTTTATTTCGTTAACATGAAATACGTCATTTAAACGCCAAAGTGTGTTTAGTTTCTGCAATCAATCTTCTATTAACAGCTTCTGTTATATTTCTGATATTTAATTAATAAAATACATAACAAATATTTTCAAAATTTGTTCTTAATATGGATTTGTTCTTAATATAGATATGGATTTTTAATATTTTTAAATATATTTTTATTCTTAGGTTGGAGTGTGACTCAGCTAAAATACAGGTCCATGTCGGCATAAACTCTTTAAATGATACAGGATATCGTCATAACGTAGGAAGTATTAATGTCCACCAAAATTACGACGAATTATTATGCTTTAATGACATCGCCTTGGTTCACCTTAGCGATCCTATCAAACAACGGAACGTACTAGTATATCCGATAAATCTTCCAAAACCTAATAAAAATTTCGAAGGCAAGCCGTGCCTGTTATCCGGATGGACAAATACAATAGTAATGTTTAATTTATGATACAAAAATTTTCCAATTATACATATTCAAGAAAGAACTCTTTCTTAAAGTAATTTTATTATTTTCTTTTTATATAAATATAATAACAAGAAATTAGAAGTAGTAAGTGTAAGAAGTTTTCTAACAACTTGTTAATAATATTTCTGTTGCTGTTATTCGTTGTTTGATGCTCGATGTAACAATTAATGCAATTATTCTTTCTAGAATGGAGACTTGCAACAAACTGAATTGGTAATTGATAAGCAAAAAGAATGCGCGACAAGACACTGGGAACTGACAGATAGTCATATCTGCACTATAGCTCAAAACAGAACGAATGAATACAAGGTAAGCCGTCGATTATTAATATGATACAACAAATCATTTACATATATTTTTGATATAACATCAACAGATTAATAAATGATTCTAACTTTTGCCATTCTATATCTTTTTGTTACGTATCTATCATATAAATATTGCGTAAAAACATCTCACAGAAATAAAAATAATTATAAATTTTTTTAAAAAGCGAAAAGACATTAAGAGTAACGACATAAACAGGAAATATCATATATTTATTAATAAAAAAAGTTATAGCGTAACAAAATAAAAAAAACTTCATGTTTCTTCCATTTTACTTCGCTATAACTTTATATATTTATACTTTATATATTTATAACGAAAGTAAAAATAATATTAAAAGAATCTAATTATATATCGATTGAATTTTTGCATTTTGACATGAATTGATATATTTACATTTTCAATATATATTTCTAAAAAAATATTAATATTATGAAATAGTATAATCGTGATCTAATTGCCAATTAAATTACTTATGTCTAAATAATTATAATAATATTTTGTAATAATAAGTAATTAATTACTATTGTGTATAATAGTTTTATATATTCATTTTATATATTTATTTTATATATTAATATTTTCATATTAATTTCATTTTCATTCAAGAATGATCTTGGTGCACCTTTGGTCGCTAATGGAGTTCAAATTGGAATTGCTTCCTTCACCTGTTCTGGAGAACCAGATGTTTACACAAGAGTGTCTAGTTTCCTGTCTTGGATCAAAGCAAATTTGAAGAATTAAGAGATATTTAATTTGTTTATTACTATTTGGCGTTACAAAATTTAAAATAACAGTAATAATATAGCTTAAAAAAATTATTTCTACGAAATGTATGCTCTTTTTTTCAATTAAATAAATTATCAAAAATAAATTATCAAAAAATGTAAATAACAAAACAATCATCATTGTTGTTTCTACTCCAAGATTCTCAATCATCGCAATTATCTGCAATGAATAATATCATTTATTAATATGATATTAAATATTATATAAAATTGCTATATCTGCATGATATTGTTATAAATTAGTTTGATGAATTTAGCGAAGAAAAATTTTTTGAAAGATATATTGTTAAAAATAAAAAAAATTTAGTAAAAAAAAGCTTAAAAATACATGATCATGTTGTAAATTTTAAAAATTAAGATAGACATGACACATAAAATTAAATATTTGTAAGTAATTTTGATAATAAGTTGTCTTATACAATAAGATTTCGAATTACATATTTCGCATTTACAATGTTAATACAATAATTTCTATTCTGGTAAATAAAGATATTATCTGTAAAGGGATGATAGAACTTTCGCAAACATCACACATATAGATGTGATTACCATGATAGTTAAAATGTTAAACTATATACAGTATCCAATATTTAAATTTAATATATATGCATATATAAAACTTTACTCATGATTTATTGTATTATCACTTATTCAAGATTTTATTAAATCAAGATTTTAAATTAATTTAAATTTATTTTTTATTTACAAAGTTTCTGTCTTTATTTGTGTCTATTATAAATTTGTTGGACTTTGGTCACCTAGACTTATGATTCTTCAAAGTTTTTATTGATTTCTGAACACATGATACACAATCTATTGATATCATAGACTTGAATATTATAAATATAAGTAATCGATAGAAATAAAATCTATCACAGATTATATACTTCAGCAGAGATAAACAGGAATAAGTCCTTATTCTTCTGTTTATTCTAAGAAAAATTATGACATGAAAATTGAGAATTTTATTAAGACTATCACTTTTAATAAGTTACTTAATGTAAACTGTAAATATAATATTTTATCGTGCAATGATACTGCATTGAGAAAAATTTAGAAAAATGTGACAAAAACATGATTTATATCTTTGTTGCAATTATATCAGGAATATATATATAATCCTATGAATGCATCTACTCACTTCAAATTCAGAAAACAAATTTACAATCAAAAATACGTACATTCGCTTGTTTTTATCGTTGTGATATATATACCACTAAAGATACAAAGGTATTATAAATATTTTATAATGAAGAAAATGAGAGAGAGAGAGAAGAAAAAAAAAGAAAAACAGTAGTTGTTGTTTTCTATTTTATTTACAAATGAAACTGAGTCTGAAGTGAGCTGAGTACCTTACATTCAGATTAATGACATCATTACTTGCTTTGGTAAAAAGTTATTGCATGTCAATACATTTTCATAACCTCACTTTGTAGTGAGACTCACTAATGCTAGTGTCACATTACGCATTGAAGATTGCGGATTGTGAATTAAGGATTAGAATTCGATAATCAGGTAGTAATAGTTAATTTTAATCCATTTCGTTCTAATTGGCTGAATTTTAATCTTCAATTTGCAATCTTCAATTTCCTAAGCCTTCAATGTACAGTGTGAAAGGGGCACGACGATGCGATCCATTTGACGCTACAAATGCTTTGAAGCTTTTGATTGATCAATCAGAAGAAAGAATTTTACTTAATTGATCAATCAAAAAATGCTTCGAAGCATTCCTAGAATCAAATAGATCGTATCCTAAAGCACATGGTCTACACTCAAAACATTTAATAAAAAGTAATATTAATTTATGGTAATATTAATATTGCTTTATTTATAAGCGATAAAGTTATAAATTTCAAAATTATTTATTAAATATATTATTATATTAAATTTATTATTTATATTAGATTATATTATTAAATATAATCTAGAAGAAAGTAAAAATTTAAAATATAAGATTAGGACAAGTGATAATATCAGAATTTTATGGACATTTAACGATAATTAAGGGTAACACATGAATTAAATCAAATAAAATTTATAAATAAATAATTAAAAGTTGTATTTATTAAATTTTCAAGGAGATTCAAGTGGTCTTCTTGTTTCTAAAAGTGTTCAAATTGATATCGTTTTTTTTGGTATAACTTGTGCTCGAACAGACCGATATATTCATTAGAGTGTTCAAGGATTAGATCCAAAAACATATTATCGAGTAATAAGATAAAATCAGAAAATACTGATTTGTGTTACTAAAATTTTTTATTTTAAAACTCATTTTATGTTAAGTGATAACATTTTCTTAATTCTAGTCTGTCTTAATATTCTGAAAAACTTTAGTTTAATAAAATTTATGGCCTAATATGAATTGTAATATATCAATTATGTATTGATGTAAATATTTAATATTTGTTCACATTGAGAGAATGTTTTGATAACAAGTCGAGACATGTGTATTAAATAATATCAACAGATTATTAAAATTAATATTTTAGCAACAAATCCAACTCATAACTCTTTTAATTGCTTATTATTTTAAATTATTTGAGTCTGTTATCTATATTCTCATTTTTTTTTATTTATTGTATAAAAATTCGTTCAATTTGATTAGGCGAATGTATAATTTTTACATTATAAGATATTAATTAACTAAGTTACTAAAAACGTGATACGCGATCTATTGATAACATTGTAGAATATTAGATATAGTAATCAATATAAAAATAAAATAACTATGATGAGGTTTTGTACAATATCAGATAAACACACGTGAATTCCCATTCTTCTAAGAAAAGTGAAGATGGTGAAAATTACAAATTTAATTAAAACTATTATCGTTATCAATCAACAAGCATAATGTAAACTACAAATAATATTTTATAGTACAATACTGAAAAAAATTCAGAAAAATGTCATAAGCACGTGATTTATATCTTTGATTCAAGATTTCAACTGCTTCAGTAATATATATAACCTGTGAATGTACCTCTTCATTTTAATCCCAGGTAACAAATCAACAAGATGCATGCGTTAATTTGTCTTATATTTACTGCCCTGGTATACGGCACTAAAGGTAAGAATTCATAAATTATAAATATTTTAATATAATCCAGAAAAAAGAAAAAGAGAGATTTAAACAAGATATATTGTCTAAAAGACATTTTTATAATGTCTTTTACATATTTTTTTAGATATATATGTTTTAAAAAATGTCTTTATGATGTCTTTTATAATATGGAGCAACAAAATGAGGATTTCTTTTAAAAAATTTAAAGTGATCTTTTCCTGAACTATACCATTTAAGATCAAACCAATTATGCATCAATCGAAATCAAACAATTTTTGTGAAATATTGTTCTGTAAAATGTTTTGTTTTTGAGATATACGTTTGTCACACTTTAACTGACTTACCCTATATGCGCAAAGTTCTTAATAATAACTTAAGTGTCCGTTAAATAATATTCATAGATTCTGTAAATATTGCTGTACTCTATATTTATATAATATAATTTATAATATAATATAATTTATAATGTATTTATAAAAATTATACAATTTTCTAGAAAAAAAATTACATGTATAAAATATTTTT
>NW_017259302.1:1705599-1707632 GCF_001594045.1 Atta colombica
TGTGTCGCGATTAAAACTAATGGCAAACAAAAGAATTTTATTTTTTTAATAAATAAGCCGAACAGCTCAGCCATAAAATTGATCCGAAATTTAATTGTTATTTTTTATAGATACGAACGCACGTGTGTGTGTGTGTGTGTGTGTGTGTGTGTGTGTGTGTGTGTGTGTGTGTGTGTGTGTGTGTGTGTGTGTGATAATATAACATATTGTGTGTGCATATTAACATAATCAATTATTTCTATTAATGTCATTAAGATGTGTATATTAACATGATTAATTAATTTTTATCAATAAGGAGCTTCTCATATTGTCAATGCAAAGGATGCTCCAATTGGCAAATTTCCGTACCAAGTGTCATTGAATTTCAATGACAATCACATGTGTGGTGGATCTATTCTTGATAAATATAACATATTAACCGCAGCATATTGCGTTAAAAAGTAAGTTAAATATTTTGAATTTGTAACAATATATATTTAGCAGAATTTAATTTTAAAACTAGTCTTTTAATATTTTAATCAGTAAAGTATTCTTTATCATTAATTATAATCATAAAATGCATCATTATATATTTGACATTTTTTTTAGAATATAAATCATTCTTAAAATAAAAATATGAATTTTTATTTTAAGAGTGATTTATGATTAATATCTTACATTATTTCTGTTAATATTCTACTTACAAAATTTATAGCAAACATTTTCGACATCTGTTTTCACCTTTAAATATCCGAGTATTATGTATGCATTTTTTATTCTTAGATTGAATCAACATATATATCTGTCTTATCTAAAAGTCCATGCCGGTACAAACTTTTTGGATGTACCAGGAGCAGTTTATGATGTAGAAGATGTAAGCTTCAACTCTCAATATGATGAGGAATCAATCGATAATGATGTCGCTTTGATTCACCTAAAAAATCCTATCACGTACAACAGATTAGTGCAACCGATAAATCTTGTGACATCCGATAAAGAACTCGAGGGCAAGCCGTGTACATTATCTGGTTGGGGAACTACTTCGGTAATATTGAACTCATGATACAGAAATTTTTCAGTTATACATATCTAAGAATCAGACATTTTCTTTTAGAAAAATTAATTATTTTTTCTTTATACGTTAATAACACTTTAAAAATAGTGAGTAAGAAGATATTTTGATAATAATAATTCACTTATTAATTGTCACATAAAAATTATTTATCAATGTAACAATGCAATCTTTTTTAGGTTAATGGAAGTATTTCAAAAAACTTGCAAGAAATTGAGTTAACAGTTTATCCACAAGAAGATTGCAAGATAGCACAACCGAAAGTGAAAGATAGCCATATCTGCACTGTAACTAAAGCAGGAGAAGAAGCATGCTACGTAAACCATTGACTATTAATATATAAAACAAATCGATACATATATTTTTGATAACAATAAAATAATAAATAATGTTAAATATTAATTATATTATTATAGTCTAAAAATTATAATATTGAGTTTAATCGTCTTTTCTTTATATGATTACACTTTTATCTTAACTCTAAAATGATTATAATTTTCATTTGCAAATAAGTAAACAACTTTTTACTATATAAATATTTTTATTATTAATTGCATCTTTATTCCAGGGTGATTTTGGTGGACCATTGATGGCTAATGGAGTTCAAATTGGAATAGTTTCCTTTAATCCTTGTGTGCTTGGAACTCCAGTCGTTTACACAAGAGTTTCCAGTTTCATATCTTGGATCAGTACACATTTGAAAAAATAAAAAATGTTATTTAATTTATAAAACAATATTTTATGTAAGTACTTCTAAAAGTAGAAGAATTAGAAATGAATTATATATTGTAATTCAATAGATTTGTACAATGTTTACTGTGAAAAAACTTTAAAATCTTTAAAATTTTGTCTAACTTCATTTCAATTTGCGGAATTTATTCCACAAATATTACATATATTCAATCATAGAACATTTAACAATTTTAACTTATTTATTATAATTTAATATTATTTGATTTATAATTTAATTAATAATATAATA
>NW_017259302.1:1708571-1710065 GCF_001594045.1 Atta colombica
TATAAATAAAATATTATTAATAATATAATTTGTATGAAATAAAAATAAAACTTATTCCGAAGTAATAGAAGTCTGATCGGTATTCATAATCAGTTCTCATTTAACGGCTTTAAGCACAATCTTGAAATGTCATTAGCCAATTACGGAGCTGTATCAGCATCTTAAGATTTTTGCTTATACGATTTGAAACTAGAATAGATTGTGAATACTGGTCTTTAAAAGTAAAACAAATAAGTATAAACAAAGAAATAAAAACTAATAATTCTATTAAATATAATATATTAAATATAATACATTATTTTAATAATATTTTATTATTTGTTTCTTTTATGTCTTATAAATAATTAATAGAATTAATTGAGTAAATAAATACAGTAGTCATTCATAAATGGAAAAGTAGTGGGATTCTTGTGAAAATTCACGCATCACGCATATTCAAATATAGGTAATACAGTAGTCAAATTATTATTAAATATGTTATATAATGTGTTAATGTATATTAACGTATGTTAATGTATGTTATATAATGTATTAATGTATATTAAATACAATATTTATTATAAATATCTTCTTTTATTTTAGAGATTTTATTAAAACTTTTTATTTACAAATTTTTATTTACAAATAAATTTTTTTTTATTTATTGTTTATAAATTTGTTTAATTTAATCAAACAGATCACTTATAACTCTTTACATTACAAGATGTTGACTACTTACGCGATACGTAATACATTGATGACACCGTAATTTCGAATGTAAGATATAGTAATCAATATAAAAAATATAAAAAATAAATTAAATATGAAATTATTATACCAGAGAAATATGAAAGTACTATATCAGATAAATAAACGTAAATCCCCATTCTTCTAAGAAAAGATAAGGAATTTACGTTTGTTTATCTGATAAAGTACATTATAACGTTATAAAGTACGTTATAATGGCAGAAAATACGAATTTAATTAAAACAATCACCTTTATCAATCAATAAATACATAATGTAAACTATAAATAATAATATTTTATATCATGCGATACTACATTGAGAAAAATTCAGATAAGCGTCGCAAGTGTGATTCATATCTTTAATCCAGTTACTTCGAAAACATATATAAACCTGCGAATGCATCCATTCGTTTCATCCCAGCTAACAAATCAGCAAAATGAGTGCTTTAGTTTGTCTTGTACTTATCGCTCTGGTATACGGCACAGAAGGTAAAAATTCATGAATTATAAATATTTTAACAAAAAAAAGAAAGAATGTGTATTCTAGAGACATCTTTATATTATTTTTTTTTTCTGATAAATGTTAGACATATAGGTATGTCTCAAAATACATCTTTATCATGTTTTTTAAATAAGCATGTTGTTTGGGAGAGAAACACTAACATATTTTACTGATAATACGTCTATAAGGCAATTATTTTTCAATACACATACACACACACACACACACACACACACACACACACACACACACACACACACACACA
>NW_017259302.1:1710165-1715987 GCF_001594045.1 Atta colombica
ATATATATATATATATATACATATACACCGCCGTCGAAAAGATGATTTTCCAGATGATTTTTGATCGAATTACAGTGACCTGAAAATTATGCAATTTTAAGTTATATGTCCGGAAACTTTTCAACGGTAGTATATATGTAAAATTTTTAATTATAACTTAAGTTATATACTTAAGTCCCTAGCTTTTATAAATATTGCTATACTCTATTACTGTATTTGACTTATTCATAAATTTTTAATATTAATAGTTTCATTTTGCCAATTTAATTATGTAAAATTAATTATTTTAATAATGTAAAATTAATTATGTAAAACTAATTTAGGAGAATACATGCATTTCCTTATATTCTCAAAATGTATTTTAACATTAAAAATTAATATATCACGATTAATAAAACTTATGGTAAATAAAGAAAATTTTATTTTTAGTAAATCTATAACTTTCTCGAGTTCATTAGCCATAAAGTTGACACGATGTTTAATTGTATTAAAAATGTGTATACATATAGTAATGTAAAATATTGCTTGCGTTAACATTAAATAATTATTTTTATTAATATCATTATATAATATGAATATATTAACATAATTATTTTTGTCCATAAGGAGTTTCTTATATCGTCAACGGTAAAAATGCTAAAATCGGTGAATTTCCGTATCAAGTGTCATTGAAATATAATGATACCCACAGATGCGGTGGATCTATTATTGATAATTATAACATATTAACCGCAGCACGTTGTGTTCATGGGTAAGTTAAATATTCTGAATTTATAACAATATATATTTAGCAGAATTTAATACTAAAACTAATTTTTTAACTAAAATTAGTCTTTTAGTCGATAATTTTAGTTAGCAAAGTATTCTTTATCATTAATTATAATCATAAAATGCATTATTTGTTTGATATATTTTAAGAGTAATTCGTAATACATTATTTCTGTTGGCATTTTGTTTTTGTTGGCATAAAATTTATAGCAGATATTTTCAACATCTGTTTTCAACAACTTTAGATATACAAGTATTATATATGCTCCTTTACTCTTAGTCTAGAAAATTTGGTGAATAATCTAAAAGTCCATGCTGGCACAAACTGGTTGAATGTACCAGGAGTAGTTTATGATATAGAAAGTGTAAGCATCAACTCTAAATACGATTTATTCATTAATGACATCGCTTTGGTTCATCTTAAAAATCCTATCACGTACAAGAGATTAGTGCAACCGATAAATCTTATGACATCCGATGAAGGACTCGAGAACAAGCAATGCACATTAATCGGATGGGGAACTACTTCGGTAATATTAAACTCACGAACGAAAGTTTTGCAGTTATACATATCCAAGAATCCTTTTTTAGAAAAACTTATTTTTTCTTTATATGTAATAACACATTAAAAGTAATAAATAAGAAAACATTTTGATAACAATAATTCGCTTGTTGTCATGTGATAGTTGCTTTGATTATCAATATAACAATTCAATCTTTTTTAGGTTGATGGAAGTACTTCAAATAACTTGCAAAAAATTAAGTTAATAGTTTATCCACAAAAAGATTGCAAGGCAGCACAACCAAAATTGAAATATAGCCATATCTGCACTTTGACTAAAGAAGGAGGAGCATGCTACGTAAGCCGATTATTAATATCATAAAACAAATTGATACATATATATTTTTAATAACAATAAAATAATAAATAACGTTAAATATTAACAAAATTATATTATTATATATAAAAATTATAAAAATATATAAAAATAATGAGTTTAATCATATCGTTGTTAACATGATTACACTTTCACCTTAACACTGAAATGATTATAACTACATTTGCAGTAAACAATTTCTTATTATATATAAATATTGGCATTTTATTAATTGCATCTTCATTCCAGGGAGATTCTGGTGGACCATTGGTGGCTAATAAATCTCAAATTGGAATCGTTTCCTTTGGTACTCCTTGTGCACTTGGATACCCAGATATTTACACAAGAGTTTCCAGTTTCATACCATGGATCAATAAACATTTGAAGAAATAAAAAACATTATTTAATTTGTTTTATAATATTATTTAATACAACATCTTACGTGACTTAAAATTTAATTAATAATATGTAATTTTAAAAATTATTTATGTCTTTGATATACTTTTTTTCGTCAGTTAAGATGATTCGTAGTAAAGTGCCGAAAATTTGTGTTACCTTACTAGACTCCACTCAAAATTACAAATACGAGTATTTATATAATTTGGATAAAATATTAAATATTGGATAAAACTATATTGTATATCTTAATGAAATAGTATAGAACATACGATAGTAAATAAAGAATTGCGTCTTCACGAATGAAAACGAGATGAGATTATGTTTACTTTTCGAGATTAAATTTATATGCAAGTTTATGCACGTAAATATCTTTTCAGAATAGCCAACTGACCAATTACTTTTTTTGAGATCATTAAAATCGTAATTTTTTAAATGGAGAACTATATTCTGTGGCGTACAGAAAAGTGAACATATTCGCGACACTTTTCTCCGTATTAGTCACTGCGTATTAGTCCGGGAAATGATAATACAAGAATGTTACTTCATTTGTTATCACCTGAAACCATCATTAATTTGTCATTTATTAAGTAAACATGAAGGAAACGCAAGTAGCAGTTCTTTCGCGGTTTTAAAATTGATGACATATGATTGAATTTGTAAAAAATTTTTTGCTTTTTTGCTAATATGTTACTTGCTAGCGTCATTAATTTGTTTAGTTTGTTTTTAGTGATAGTTTAGTTTTGGTTCAAAAAACCAATCGGAAGGTAAATGCCATACCGTTTCCGTGGGTTGAAGGAACCAACAAACTAAGCTAAAGTAGTAGTAAAGTAAATTTTTGAGTGAAAAAAAATTTATTACCGGTTATTTTTTGTACACTATCTATTTTCACTACGAAACATTGAAAAATACATATGTATACCATACCGTTTGAATCTAAGGAGTCGCTATGCTTATCCTAACGTGTCGAATTTTAAATTAAAATGTCATGATTTGTTACCATATGAACTTCGTTTTTTAATCAACAAATGACGAATTTTTAGGCCCTCTTATCTTGACTTTCTTCTTGCAACGATGAATTCGATAAACTGTCATTTTCGCATTATTCATAAATTATCATTTCTTGCATTCCCAATTTTCACTTTTCTTCTTCCTCATCTGATTCTTCATTCTTTTGAATAAATTTCATTTTACTAATTTTTGAGTTTGATTCTTTCTTTACATTAGATTCTTCAAAGATGACATTTCGCGCTATTGTTATCTTTCTCTCTTCTTGAGCTCCTGTAACCATTTTGTGCGTAGCCAATGATAATCAATTTTTTGCTTTTTTTTTCCACTTCTTTAAAGAATCCAAATTCTTGGCTATACTTCCAAAAATCATTGCATTATTTTTAAGTTCAACTTGCGTTTCTTCCGTATTTTAAATGCTGTTTCTTTCTATTGCATTAATTGATAACCTATTCAAAATATAAATCAATCAATTCTCCTCACATCTCTTTTCTTAAAGAAGAATCAAAAAGTAATGCTCGCACTTTATCTAATAAAGTTCGATTAAGCCTTTCGGCTTTTTCATTTAGCTATGTATAGTGTTATAGTATCTATTACTATTCCTCTATTTTACATCATATTTGAATATTTTTATTAAGATATCTCTTCCGTCACTTTTTATTTTAGAAACTTTTAAATTGTAATGAGCTTCTACTCGTTTTACAAATTCCTTTAATATTTCTTGCACCTCTAATTTGTTCTCCAATAAATAAACAAAAGTATAATGAATGTAGTCATCTTGAAAAGTTAAAAAATATTTCTTCCCATTCCAAGTACAAGGATCTATAGGACCACATAAGTCTGTATGAATTATTTGAAGTAGTTGTTCTGCTTCCAATCTTTCAGTTTCAATCTTGCTGTATTTGGCTTGCTGATATATCTCACAAATATTCTTCCAAGTCCTTTGTCGACAGTTTAATTGCATCATGCTCGTCCGAGCTTCTTTTGCCGTTGTCTTGCTAAATTTCCATTATCTATCAAATAAGATTTTTATGTTCAGGAGTAAATCTAATTTGAAATAATCCATTCGATAATTTTATTCCTTTTAATCCGACCTTGTTATTTATTTTAATTAATATTATTTTATTTATTTTAACTAATTCTTTAGTAAAAATTACTTCTCCATCTTAGTAATCAAATTAACAGAAAGAAGATTCATACTTAGACATATATAATACTTCATATAAAGATTATGCGTTTGAATCTTGCAATTCACTTCATCAGAGCAAGGAGCAGCCTGAAACGTTGGCATTCCAAGAATGGATTTGGACACGGAGAAAACCCGCGAAACGCATAATCTTTATAGAAAGCAGCCGTGGAAGTCTCAAAAATATTACAATATATAATACTTCGTTTATACTACATTCTTCAAATTCTATTTTTTCAATACCTTCCGCTTTCATGTCTCTTCTGTTTGGAACAACATTTTTTCTTCTATTTTAAACAACATTTATTGTATTTGATTTTACTTATAGTTTTTAAAAAAATTGTTCTATTAGTCATATTTGTAATACTACCAAAATTTTAAATTGAATTGATGATAAAAAATGTTAATAAAAAATAATAAACAAATGGAAAATTATTTATTTATATGAAAATAATTAATTAAAAATAACTCATCTCTAGAACAGTTTAAAATCTTTAAAATTGGTATTTTGCATTTTTTGTACTAATGGTTTCGATGATAATAATTTAAATGTTCGACGTTTTTTTATGAATTTCTTACAATTGTGAATAGCTTCACCAAAGAAATTTTTTTCGTGAAACATGTGTCTCATATTTTTATCTGTAAAATGTATCAGCAAATTTAAAAAAAATGACGATATTTCAAAGAAACTTTTGATGTGAAATGTCTCATATAAATACAAATAAATACACTAATGAGCGATTTATCAGAAAATTGCAAAGAATGAAACCTTATCAATGTTTCATAAACATGCTAAACAAAAATTTCTGCAAAAATTTACGTAAGCGAACTACTACTAAATTACGGAAAATTTTCCAACATTATTCTTTATCTATGACCATATTAATTATTATTATCATGCAGTTTAATATTATATGTAAGAAACATGTGTAAATGATATATATGTATTAAGATTTATGAATTTCGAATTAAGAGAATCCTAAAATCGTCTGTATTACCGACTAAAACCATATAAATTTTGTACTTTTTTTCTCTCTAAAAAGAATAGAATTCTGCATCAGTAATGCAAACTTTCAATATAAAATTTTAGTCGAATATATTATCGGATATTAAAATGATATTCGGCCGAATAGAATAAAAAGAGGGACAATTCAGACCGAACACAATACTTTCCGGATTTGATTGTAGAATATATTGTCGTGTGTGCAATACATTGTGTGCAATACGGTTGTGCGAATAAAGTTGTAAGCAAACGGGACTCCCAATACTTACTCACGATAACGAAGATGACTATTTCGAAACGTTTATCAATTGTAATTTCATAATATATAATTTTTATAATTATATATCTGCTATACAATTTTGATACAATTTTTAAAAAACGATAAGATAGCATTCCTTTATAAAAGAGTTCTCGAAGTCAAAACGTACATCAAAGTACTTCACAAAGTACTTCATTCGTGAAAGTTTAAATTTTCTTAAAGATTGTAAGTATAAATCTAGTGCATTTGATATACTGTGATCATAAAGGCGGTCTATACGTACTTTTGTTTTTAGGCTTAATCGGAATTGTTTTTGCAAAAATT
>NW_017259302.1:1716087-1719752 GCF_001594045.1 Atta colombica
CAATTTGTCAGAAAAAAGAATAGTGCCACTGAAGAAAATAATGTCATTAAAAGTATATAAACATCTCAAAAAAGATATTCTGCCGATAAGCGAGAAATTCCTCTTAGCATTTCCTCTAAGCAAAAAATCTTATACAAATTAGACATGTATATTTATAACACGTATTTATCTATAAAACTGAAGATACATGAACTCTGTTTAAAAATAAATTCCTCTAAAGAAAATTTTTTTATAATAATTTGAATAGCCTTTTGAAAAAAAGAGGATATACAAGATATTAGCGACATTTGAGGACTTTAGCATTGAGAAGATTGCAATCCCAAATCCAACACTTTATGATAATATGAAATTCTTTTACTTTGTAGTCTTCTTGAAGTCATAAATGAAAAATCTTCTGACATTAACATGGAACCGCTAAATGGCAGAATATTCTTCTTACGATGAAGTTGTATCCTATAAATAAAATGGAGTAATTAAATTATTAAAAAATTTCAGTTGAATATATTATATTTTTATTTACTTTAATGATATATTTTTATTATACTTATTTTAACTCATTATCGAAAATAATTCTCAATAACTAGTATGTTAAATAATTATAATATGTATATAATAATTATAGTATGTAAAAGCATATTGATAATTGCAACTGCACATTAATATCCAATTGCATTCAAAAATATAACATATTAAGACTAGGAACATTATAGCTATGAACATTATAGCAATAATACATCCAATTTGAGCTAGGTTTAAATCAATCTTTGAGAAATGATTTTCAAATCATGGTTAATAAATCCAATGGGTTTAAACTTTTGATTCAGATCTCTTCTAAAACTATAATTACTTTTTTTAATATTAGGTCCGCTATTAAGTAGCGAATTCTAGTGATTATTTATGGAATTATTTGTTTATTGATTCGCTGTTACACTGTGATGTTAATATGTCAATACGCAATAATCAACATTTATTATAATGCACTTCTACTGTCAAAAATTTTGAAATGTTTTTAAGGTACATTTCAGCATTAACTTATATACGTCCTCATTTTCCTTAAATTTGATTCTCTTTACATTACAAGATGTTGACTATTTACGCGATACGTAATAGATTGATGACGTAGTTTCAAATGTAAATATAGTACTCGATATAAAAAATATAATAATATAAAAATAAATTAAATATGAAATTATATATTTTACCAGATAAATAAATGTAAATCATCATTCTTCTAAGAGAAGTTATGACGGCAAAAAATACGAATTTAATTAAAATAATCAACTTCAATCAATAAATGCATAAACTATAAATAATAATATTTTATCATGCGATACTATATTGAGAAAAATTCAGATAAGCGTCATAAGTATGTGTAATTTAGAGGAAGCCTGGGCAGCGCGGACGAGTTAAGGTTGAGAAGAAAAAATTACACGATTAAAAGATTGAGAAATCATTTTTATTCTTATAAATTTTTTAACTTTGAAATAAAATTTTAAAAAATTAAAAAACTTGAATATTAATATGTCATTTTAGTTAAAACATAAAAAAAGAGATCCCCCTGGGCAAAGGAATGAATTACTCGAGTAATGCAAAGAAATTTTAAAAATTAGAATGAGTCTTGACAATCATCACAAAAGAAACTACCACTCCTCTATATGTAGCCTTCATTTCCATTTGGTCCATTTGGTGCACTGACTGCACTGGGTCCAGTCTTCGGATGGTGGGTATATAACAAATCATCATATTGCATTGTGACAAAAAACAAAAATGAGATGTTAACAGCCTTTCGTACACTCGAAAGATCATCTGTCTCTTCGCATTCCCAGTAGTTTCATTGTAATCACACCGAGTAAGTCCGCTTTGCCCCCACCCGGTTTGCCCAAAGAACCTATCTGACGTGAATTTGGAAAGATTAGAATAAGTTAAAGCCAAGTGAAAAATTTTAATCCCGAATACACGTTTAAAGACACAAAATTCTTATAAAAAATTATTCACACTGGTTAAGGAACAATTACAAATAGTAATTAAGCTACGTACTACTTTAACAAAAATCGCAAGAAAATACTCAATTTTCTATATGTTTCTACTAAATACAAATGAACACAATCATGCCGTTTCGTACTTTCATAGCGTCGCTGGTCGGTTTCTTTCAACTGCTATAAACTCATAGCACCATCTCAGATAGATAAGCGAAAATAAAAGGTATTCACTTTAGGGGCGTCCATTTTGGACGGAAGGAGGAGAGCTTCCCCTATCTTTATTCCAATTACTTCGAAAACATACATAAACCTTTGACTGTATTTATTCGTTTCATTGTAGGTAACAAATCAGTAAGATGTGTGCATTTGTCTTGTTTTTATCGCTATGGCACTAAAGGTAAAAATTCATAAATTATAAATATTTAAACATAACAGAAAAAAAGAAAGGTTCAAACAATATGTATTGTCTAGAGACATCTTTGTTTTTAAATAACTTTTAGACCTCTAGGAATGTTTCAAAATCTTTATAACGTTTTTTAGATACTGCATACTATTTGGGAGAGAAATCTTAACAAGTTTTACTGGTAATACGTATATAAAGCAATTATTTTCCAAGGATAGGCCATTTTAATTAATACACGCGAATATCTTAAAAAGAGAATTTTTTTCAAAAAATGTTTCAAACAAAAGTTGTATGATTTCAAATTGAAAAAAGATGGTGATCTTGGATCACTTTGAGAAAAAGTCCTTAAGGTCAAGTTCATGTTATAAAATTTTTTTAACAAAACCTTTATTTTTTATTGCGAATTCTTGTAGCTTATTTCAAGAGCTTTCTAAAATGCTATAATAAAATATTTTTTTGTTAAGTACATTTCGAGTTATAAGGTTTGAAGGTTACAATATTGCCGGCATTTGCATTATTTATGTACATTATCCAGTATATTACAAAATTCAATGTAATACTATATAATACTATATAATAATACAATTTATTATTTTCGAATAATAAATTGTATTTTTTGTTCTTCCTATTTATTCATGTATTTAAGTTTTATGCTCAATCACTTTAAGTTTACATAATTATACTGGTATTCGCAGCTCGCTTTGTTCTGTTCTGGGGCTCTCCTACCTCATCAGGCTTTATTCGTTTAGCGCTCTCATTGGTTCGCATGGCACGCATAGTAACATTTAATTTCTCTGAAATCAGTTTAAGTGACAGATAGGAGCATATACACACACGTGCGCTTGAGAGAGAGAGAGAGAGAGAGAGAGAGAGAGAGAGAGAGAGAGAGAGAGAGAGAGGGGATACGTCAAGATCATGACTTTGAATAATATTTAGAAGATTTCAGTCTGATACTTTGGATAATGCAAATGTCAGCAGTATACTGTAAATTTCGAACCTTATCGAAATACCTAACGAAAAAATACTTTATTATAGTGCTTTAGAAACTCTTGAATAACTCTTGAAATAAGAAATAATTCGCAATAAAAAATGGAGAGTTCCATTAAAAAAATGTTATGTAACATGTACCTGACTTTAAGGACTTCTTGTTAGATGAACCAAGGTCACGGTCTTTTTTCCCCCAAAAAACTTTTGTTTGAAACATTTTTTGAAAAAATTTCTCCTTTTTTAGATATGATGTGTATTGATTAAAATGGCCTACCCTATATATATATATATATATA
>NW_017259302.1:1719852-1722143 GCF_001594045.1 Atta colombica
TTACATATAGTATTCATAGCTTCTATAAATATTGTATTCTATTACTGTACTCTACGTATTCATAAATTTTTAATATTAATAGTTTTATTTTTGCCAATTTAATTATGTAAACTAATTTAGGAGGATACGTGCATTTCCTTGTACATTAAAAAATAATATGTCGCGATTAATAAATCTTATAAATAAAGAAAATTTATTTTTAGTAAGTCTATAATTTTCCCGAACAGATCATTAGTCATAAAGTTGATGACACGATGTTTAATTATTATTGTTTAAAAATGTGTATGCATACAGTAATGTAACATATTGTTTGCGTGTACAATAACGTAAATAATCGTTTTTATTAACATCATTAATATAAGTATATTAACATGATTAATTTATTTTTATCAATAATAAGGGGTTTCCCATATCGGCAGTAAGGATGCTCCAATTAATAAATTTCCGTATCATGTGTCATTGAGATACTTTGATATCCACAAGTGCAGTGGATCTATTCTTAATAACTATAACATATTGACGTAGCACATTATATTACCGAGTAAGTTAAATATTTCGAATCTGTAAAAATATATATTTATTAGAATTTAATTTTAAAAAAAGTCTATTTATACTTTTAACATTTTAATCAACGAAGTATTTTTATCATTAATTATGATCATAAAATGCATTATCATATGTTTAACATATTTTTCTAGATAAAATGTGAATTTTTATTTTAAAAGTAATTCATAATTAATACATTATTTCTGTTGGCATTCAAACAAAATTTATAGCAGACATTTTCTATTTTTAACAACTTTAGATATCCGAATATTATATATCCTTCTTTATTCTTAGTTCAAAAGAATTGAATTATCTAAAAGTCCATGTTGGCACAAATTCTTTGGATATACCAGGAGCAGTTTATGACATAGAAAGTGTAAGCGTCAACTCTCAATATGATGAGGAATTAATCATTAATGATATCGCTTTGGTTCACCTAAAAAATTCTATCAGGCAAAAATAAAACTATTAATATTAAAAATTTATGAATACATAGAGTACAGTAATAGAATACAATATTTATAGAAGCTATGAATACTATATGTAACGGATACTTAAATTATAATTAAGAATTTATGTGTGTGTGTGTGTGTGTGTGTGTGTGTGTGTGTGTGTACAACAGATTAGTGCAACCGATAAATCTTGTAACATCCGATAAAGAACTCGAGGGCAAGCCATGCACATTAACCGGATGGGGAACTACTTCGGTAATATCATATTCATAAGACGGAAGTTTTGCAGGTTATTTATATCCAAGGATCAGACATCCTCTTTTAGAAAAACTAGTTACTTTCCCTTTATATATGTAATAACATTAAAAGTAATGAATGAAAAAACATTTTGATAAGAATAATTCCCTTGTTGTCATATGACAGTTGCTTTGATTATCAATACAACAATGCAATCTTTTTTAGAAAAATATTCTACATAAGTTGCAAGAAATTGAATTAATAGTTTATCCGCAAAAAAATTGCAAGGCAGTACAACCGAAATTGGAACCTAGCCATATCTGCACTTTGACTACAGCAGGAAAAGGAATATGCTTTGTAAACTAATAATTATTAATCATAAAACAAATTAATTACATGTATATTTTTAATAACAATAAAATAATAAATAACGTTAAATATTAACAAAATTATATTATTATAGTATAAAAATTATGAGTTTAATTATATTGTTACATAATTACACTTTCTCCTTAACACTGAAATGGTTATAACTATCATTTGCAATAAACAATTTCTTACTATATATAAATACTGGCATTTTATTATTAATTTCATCTTCATTCCAGGAAGATTCTGGTGGATTATTGGTGGTTAATAAATCTCAAATTGGAATTATTCCCTTTGATCCTCCTTGTGCATTTGGATACTCAGATGTTTATACAAGAGTTTCCAGTTTGAGATTTTGGGTCAAAGCAAATTTGAAAAAATAAAAAATGTTATTTAATTTATAAAATAGTATTTTATGTTTAAAGTAGAAGAATTAGAGATGGATTATATATTGTAATTTAATTTTTTTGTATAATGTTTACTGTGGAAAAACTTCAAAAACTTTAAAATATTATCCAACTTCGTCCCGGTTTGCAGGATTTATTCCACAAATATTATATAAATTCGGTCATAGAATATTTAACGATTTTAACTTGTTTATTATAATTTAATATTATTTGATTTATAATTTAATTAATAATACACTAAAAAAAAATTTTTTTATGGAATATACGCTTTCTCTATTAT
>NW_017259302.1:1723054-1724554 GCF_001594045.1 Atta colombica
TATATATATATATATATATAACCTGCGAATGCATCTATTTATTTCATTCCAGGTAACAAATCAGCAAGATGCGTGCTTCAGTTTGTTTTGTACTTATTGCTCTGGTAGAAGATATAGAAGGTAAAAATTCATAAATTATAAATATTTTAACATAACAGAAAAAAGAAAGATTCAAACAAAAATGAATGTATATTATCTAAAGACAGCTATATGTTTTTTTTGATAAATTTTAGACATAAATATGTCCCAAAATAGGTCTTTATAATGTCTTCATAACATTTTAGATACGCATGTTATTTGAAAGAGAAACCAACATGTTTTATTGAGAACACATATACAGGATACGTCATCAAAATCCGGACAAATTTCAATTTAAATTTTCTGCTATATTTTTATAGACAACGTCGATATATTTTGGTCCAAGGAATTCTGACTCGCCAGAGGTTGTTGTTTGGCGTTCAAAAAAGCCTGATGCTTCTAATAAATAGTAATATTCTCAAAATCGCGATGTTGAAATCAAGTGCGGAATATAATCGAAGACCTGCGATCATCGAAGGTCTTCGCGCTAGGCGCTCAGCAATGGAAATAATTCGATTCTTTGGATATCTGAGATCAACCATTTATGACATTGTGGCAAAATATACGACTTTAGAACAGTCCAACGAAGGTTCCAGTGTGCCAGCAAGAAAGAGTTACTCAAAAGAACACCGTGAGGTTGATCCTCGCAATCGTGATCCTTGCAATTGTGAAAGAGCTCAAGCATTGATTTCACAAAGAGGTATAATTTTTAGTTTATTTGACAAAATTTTCTTTTTATCTCACCATTCCATTTTAAGAATATTACTGATATTAGTATATGAATATTACAAGTTTTGTTAAGAAACGGATATCCTCTTCCTTTTATCAAGGATATCTTCCTTTTATCGCGGATATTCCTTTCTTCAATTCAAATGAGAATTAAGTTCCATTCTAACAATAGAAAGACCATCAAAAATCATGTGAGAGAGTATAATAAGTAACTTAACTGTATCTTTTGTAAGGATCATTTCAGAATCTTTTTCCAACATAGACAGAAGCCTGCATTTACGATTTCGAACACTCTGAAAAAATACATCACAATTGAAAAAGATACTCTTGAGATAACAGCATGATATTATCTATAGGATCTCATGATTGTGATGCATCATTGGTCAGACAAAAAAAGCAATTAAAAACAAGAACTATAGAGCGTTCGTCGGATATTAATAAAAACTCAGACTTACCAATCTAATGTCATATCTAATTAGCGGCCTCTTAATTATAATTTGGATTGAAACAAGGTCAGAATTTTAGATAGGGAACCATCTTATAACAAAAGATTCCGAGATAATTTTTATAAAGAAACAAAAGAATGGACTTAATTTACAAAATGACACGGAATCTTTACCAGAAATATACTCTCCCGTTATACAAGCACTTTCCACTTCTTGAATGTTTCCCATCATCTTTATATATATATAT
>NW_017259302.1:1724654-1725666 GCF_001594045.1 Atta colombica
ACACGTTAAAAGTAATAAATGAGAAAACATTTTGATAATAATAATTCGTTTGTTGTCATGTGACAGTTGCTTTTATTATCAATATAACAATGCAATTCTTTTTAGATTGAGGGAAGCACTCCAAATAACTTACAAGAAATTAAGTTAATAGTTTATCCACAAAACATTTTGACAACAATAAATAAAATTAAATATTAATAAAATTATATTATTATAGTTTAAAAATTATAATATTAAGTTTAATCGTCTTTTCTTTATATGATTACACTTTCACCTATACTGAATTGATTATAACTATTATTTACAATAAACAATTTCTTACTATATAAACACTGGCATTTTATTAATTGCATCTTTATTCCAGAGAGATTCTGGAATATTGATGGCCATAGAAGTTCAAATTGGAATTGTTTCCTTCTTTTTGGTACTTCCTGCACGTTTAGATATCCAGGCATTTACAAGAATTTCTAATTTCATATTTTGGATCGATACATATTTAAAGAAATAAAGAACGTTATTTAATTTATTTATTACAATGCCATTTTATTTTACGTAATTTAAAATTTAATTGTTAATATGTAATTTTAAAAATTATTTGTATCTCTAATATATTTTTCTTCCATAAGTTAAATAAATTGTCAATGCAAATAACAAATCAATTGTTTTTTTTTATGTAGGATGTTTCCGCAACCTATACATCATTAAGGGGTTCCTATCTGTCTATGAGTATGGACATAGTACTGATAATGCAGAATAAGATTAGATCGCAAGAGAGAGAGAGAGAGAGAGAGAGAGAGAGAGAGAGAGAGAGAGAGAGAGAGAGAGTCCGGTGAATGAGACAAGAGAAATTAAATTTTATTGTAATATAATGATATAGTGTAAAATTTAAATTCCATTAATCGTTGAAAGTTGGTCACGTTCAACAAACTCAACTCGCAGCTATTGACGTATTCTTTTAGTCCAATAGCAGCGAGCACTCACGAATCTCCGCAACAGTTGAATCTGTTGAACG
>NW_017259302.1:1725766-1726955 GCF_001594045.1 Atta colombica
CCTATTATTGGATAATTGATATAGGATAATTGAAATAGATGAAATAGATTATGTTATTAATTTATATTAATTTTAAAACTTTAGAGTGAATAAAGCATAAAGTTAAATATTTACAGATAAATTTCAAATCATATGTTTCATCCAAATAAAATTTAGAATTATATCTCTGATTAAAATGACACTTAAAGGTACCAATAGGCAATTAGTAATTAGGACATGATACAATTATTGGATGTAATGTGCCTGATAAATACAAAAATTTGTAAATGAGTTACAAATTACATTTATTAAAAAATGTCATGTTACAAAAATATATATTCGTACTGAGAAAAAAATTGTTATTTAAAAAAAATATTAGTTGATTTAACTAAACTATTTAACTACTTTAAATGCAGCGGTTACGGGCTGTCAAATAAATATTTATTCAAACATACAATGTGTTTTATATTGCAATATTTTATTAACCTAAATATATAAATACTTAAACTAAATTATCACTACGAACTAAACGCATTTAGTCAAGTTAACAACTTTTTTTCTCAGTATTTATTCAAAACTGTAGATTTTCAAGAATATATATTCATAAAAACATAATAATTTTCATATTTATTCATAGTATTCAAACAAAACGTAAACTAAAGACGTAAAATTAAAGTTTTTATATTGTAACCTTTTTATATTGTAACAATAAGTAACCTTTGCTACTTAACCATAACCAACACTTTGATAATTCTAAACGATTAGATAACGTATTGTTAAATTTTGTTTTTCTGTTATCTTTAATTCGATATGGAAGGAAAAATTGATGTGTTTGAAATGAAAATAATTAAAGTGATTGAAATGATAATGATAATTTTTGTTACGCGTATATTACTTTTTTTATTCCTTTTATGAATGTGATTTTTTTGGATATAATGTTAATTAAAAAATTGAATGCAACAGGAACGTATAAATAACTTTATACATAATTTTAAAAAAGAATTTATAAAGTTTAAAGTCTGAATATTATTCTTCTGCCGATTATTGTTATTTTGCAGATTTTTATTTGCTGTATGATTGATAATTATGTGCAGATAATGCAGAAATGAAAATGATATAAAAATTATTTTGTAATCAAATAAAAAATATTCGTGATCATATTCACAAATATATTTATTTAAAAATATTTTTTTAATATTTTTTAAATATT
>NW_017259302.1:1727313-1764005 GCF_001594045.1 Atta colombica
ATATATAAAGCACTTCTTTTCTTCAATAATAGCTAATCTTTCATAATGAATATATTCTTTAGTCTCTTGTTCGTTTGTTTGATTGCAGTCAGCCATGGTAAGTGGAAACAAATATAAAATAAGACATTTTAAGCGGAAAAACAATAAAACTAGTTTATTCTTTGTAAATTTATATAAAAATTTAGAATAATCTCTGATTTTATTTATAGTGTAAATTATAATGTAATTGTTGTAAAAATATTTTCCGTAAAAATATTTTAAAAATAAAAAATTTATTTTGCTACATTTCTATTGATTTCATATATTTTTAAATATATTTTCTATGTATTTACGCCGTTTGCTATTAATATTTTGCAATAATACAGCAGTATAGATAATACTAATTATAAGTACAACATATATTTAATGGATTTCAATTCAACGTTTAAATATATTATTTCACTGACATTGAAATTAAATTGATATTTGTAAAAATTGTATAAAAATACATTTTATATACTTATACAATCAAATATGAAGAGTCAACTGATAGTAAATAATATCTAATTTTCTATAATATTATTTTTTCTGTATAACAATATAATATAATTTAATTAAATAGAATTTCTTAATTATTCCAATTATTTAAATGTGTTTAATTTATATGTCTTTGAATTAACTTCTTTATTATAATACATTTTTGTGACTTCTATAATGTTTCACAGAAAAATAGAATAATTAATTAGAATATAAGTAATCGATAACAATAATTCATATTTTTTTATTATTTTATTAAAAATTAGATATTATTATTGAGAGTGATTTAATCTTTGTCGTAATATAACTGTTTCCAAAAACGTCACATTTTCTATTTGATCTTATGTTTAAAAAAGTAATTAAGAACCATTATTATATTATTATAACTTGCAAAATCTTTGATATAAATATATAATATAAATGTAATCATAAGAAAAACATTTAAATAAAAGTTTATCGAAAAAATTCTACGTTAAAAATGTTAAAAATCTGTTTAGCTGAAGATTCCTACATCGTCGGTGGAATTAATGCTTTAGATGGAGCTCATCCTTATATAGTGTCTCTGAGACTACATAAAGTCAGTCATTTTTGTGGCGGATCCATTATCTCAAAACATTATATTCTTACCGCGGGTCATTGTCTTATCCAGTGAGTATTTCTTTTGTACAGCATGCAAAATACTCCCATAGCAAAGGGTTACACATCACAATTATATCACAATTAATAGAATCAAAATAGTCAAGAAGAAATTATGATGTCATTGTAAAATTGTCATAATAAAATGACACATGTTACAAAACATTCGCACATCACCATGACGTCACATTTGTGACAAAGCGGACATTCGTACATCACCATGACGTAACCATGATTGTTGTAATGTAGGTACTATGACAATTTCTGTTATGGGAGTAAGATTTAAAAATCCTGTACTAATTCCTAAAGGATTACAATATTTAACTAATGCTTCATTATTAGCATTTCTTATTATTTCGATTTTTCAGATTTCCTTGGAAAATTTTTAGATATATAAATATTTAAATTCTTCGGCCGTATTTACATTTCTAATTTTTTAATTATTAATGTTAACTAATTAAATTTAATTTAAGCAATTGCAAATCAATATTAATTTCTTATTTATATAATACAATATATAATTCTTATAATTTATAATTTTGTGTAATACAGATTTATCGATTCAGAAAGTCTCAAAAACGTAACAGTTCATGCTGGCACAAATCGTTTAAGTGAATCCGGTTATATTTACATTCCTGAAGAAGCCATTGTTCATCCTGATTATGATCCTAATTTATTATACAATGATATTGGTTTGCTTCATCTGAAAACGGATATACAATACAATAAATTGGTGCAACCAATCTCTATCGCAAAGACGAATTCTGTTTTGGTTGGCGATGCTTGCTTCTTGACAGGATGGGGAACACTAAGGGTAAGAAGAATAACAAACTATATCTTAATAAGTAATCAAATAGAGATTTCTTTACAATTGTAAAATAGTATAGATATTACATAAAATATTACTACTAGTCAAATCATTACATCGCTAAATATGAAACATAAAAGTAAATTACGATGAAAAAATTTACACCAATGTCTTTTAGGATTTTATATCAAAGTATATATCTCTCCATTTTTTCTTATATTTCTTCGAATATTTTTACAGTATTTAGGTGAACTTCCTGATAAGCTTCAAAAAGTTAATCTGAAAGTTTACTCACAATCACAATGCAAATATCTATTCTTGAGTGTGAGGCCCAGTCAAATTTGTGCATTTTCACAATTTGGACAAGGAGCATGTCATGTAAGTATGATAATTGATCTTAATTAAACACATAATATATTGATTAAATAATTTTAATTTTATAAACAAGCAATTATTTAAAAAATGATTAATTACACAAATTTCTAAAAAATTCAATGAGTCAATAATACTTTAGTTAATTTACTATTTTATTTCATGCAAATTCTATAAGTATGTGTTCTTTACATTTTTATTATAAATTCTATATTTTTAAAATATATATTAATAATTATTCTCTTGTGATATTAAACATTGTAGTATCATTTCTAACAAATGTCTTCTTTAGGGTGATTCTGGTAGTCCGCTCGTCGCCAATGGTATTCAAATTGGCCTTTCCTCGTTTGTTCGACCATGCGCTAGAGGATTTCCGGACGTGTATACTAGGGTATTCTCTTTTGTGAATTGGCTTGCCCAGTATATCAATGTTTAAAATATATCAGTATATCAGTATCTGAATAATAAAATGAAATAATTGTATCACTTTATTATTTATAAAATTAAATTATTACATTAAGAAATATTTTAATATTTTAAAAAACATTTATAAATATTTTTCATTCAAGTTTGTTTTTACAATATGTTACAAAACATATGACAAACATTTTGATCAGAAAGAGAAAGAGAGAGATAATATAATATTTCACACAAATATTTATTAATCTCGTGATCATATCTGCATTAATCTTATATTTAAAGACAGAGCACGGTGCAATGTGGATTTGATGATTAAAATTATACTATATTATAGATCATTAATATTGTAAAGAAGACAAATATAATATAAAATTCATAAGCATCATTAAGAAGGATTAGTATTTAGTATTAGAAATATTACAAAAATTTTACAGATTATTCTTATATATACATTCGAAGACTTATAATAAAGTCCGAAGTCGTTTCATTGAAGCAATTTAAATGAAATTATAAATTTTTATTTAAAACTTTTTTTACTTTTACTTTTTTATAATACTTTTTTACATAAATGTAATAAATAGTCATTTCCGTACTTCTGTTTACTGAACATGAATCTATCAAAAAATGTAAAAAACATAAAAAATAATATAATATCTATTTATTAATTGCAAAATTGATTATTACTAACAATAAATTACATCGAAATCTCAATAAATCATAAGACTTTTTTAGTAAGAATGGACACATCATCATTGTCGCGTGCAATTTTAAAAATCAAAAAATTATTAATATAACTTTAAATAATTTATTCTACGTAGATACACATTAAATACGCAATAAAATATTTGTGCTCTCTTATATCATGTATGTCCAATATCAATTTATTATAAAGGAATTAACAAATTAGAATATATGCTTCTACAAAAATATCATTTGTATACATTTATAAGGAACATTTTTTAAAATTTAGTCTTATTTATTTTCCAAAAGAAATATATATTGTTTACTAAAAATCGAATATCAAATGTAATATCTAAACATCTCAAATGAATATATTTATTATATAAAACACCTTTTTCTATTATACAAAAATATAAAAATTTATAAATGCTTTTACGATTAATTATACTGTAACTGTAATGCTACACATCATTATAAAATTCAATGAAATTATATAAACAAATTCCTGATTAATAATGGGTTTGCCATTAATATAGTTTGTATATAGATAAATGTCGTAAATAACAACGTACGTTAATTTGTGCATATTTCCTATCGATACACTTAGATAAATTAAAGTGCCAAGTGATTTCAATCTATGATATAGGATATAAATTGACGATAACATGTTCAACGTGCTTATCGTCATGAATGTTGTACCATAATGCTTATCGCCATGAATGCTGTCGCTGGTTTTATAATCGCATGTCTGGTGCTCACCACCTACGGTAAGTAATATTTACTATAATAACATTATATTCATTATATAATCTTTTTATCGTGCGCGTTATAAGACCCAAATAAATCTCAAAAAATTTTCATATCAAACTTTACTTTCTAGAATTCTAAATTCTTCTTTCTAATAATCTAACTCATATAATCGTAAAGATTATTTAATAAATTTAGTACTTCTAGTAATGCAAGTCCAAGATATTAAAAATTTTCGAAAAATTCTCTATTCGCATTTTGTGTGTTTAATGTTATTAATTCTTTTAAATATAAGACAAAGATAAATGACTTATGTGACAGTCATTCCCAAACTGATATCTTTAACGAAAACAAATGTAAAAATTCTTTTAATCGATAAGTTTGCCACATCTGCAAATTGTCGGTAGCAATGACGCTGTGGACACATATCCTTATCAGGTGTCATTGAGAAACGATTTGACATTAGATTCTTTATCTCATTTTTGTGGTGGAGCCATTATAAGCGAACATTATATTATTACTACTGCTCAATGTATTAATCAGTATGTACATACATTCTTATCTTGTTTAAATATTTTTAATTATATATAAAGATTATGCGTTTCGCGGATTTCCTCCATATCCAGATCCATTCTTGGAATGCCAACGTTTTGTGAACCTTGCAGTTCACTTCATCAAGGCGAGGAGCAATCTGATACTGAGCTGTTCCTCTCCCGATGAAGTGGACTGCAAAGTTCATGAAATGTTGATATTGCAAAAATGGATCTGGACACGGAGAAAACCCATGAAACGCATGAAATCTTTATACAGAAAACATCCGCAGAAGAAGATTTTTAATTATAATTTATTTGAATAATTGTGTGAATAAATAAAGATTTTTATAGAATTACATAGATTAATAATATTTTTCAAAAATCGACTAGTAATGTAAAATTTTCAGCTGCTAGTATATATATATATATATATATAAAACATTCTATTCGTGCAAACATATTCTATTCGTGCATTTTCAGTGTGATAGTTATCTGAAGTGATACAAGTAACAATCAAAGAGAGGCTTCTTTTAAATTATCCAAAAAAATTATGAGAAAATTTTTAGCAAAACTGAAAATAAATAAATTCACTTTATATTTTATAATACGAGAATTATAAAGAACAAATCTTTATTGCTTTTTATATCAGTATTCCCTTAAGAATTTGTATCATTAAATTTGAATCAAATATTAAATAATTATCATTTGTATGAATCATTAGATTCGAGAATCCTTACAACGTTTATGCCATCGTTGGAAGCAATTGCTTTAACGCAATTGATGCAGTATATCAAGTAAAAAACTTGATAATACACGCTGGTTTCAATAATTTGCTACATATTCATGATATTGGTTTAATCCAAGTATCAAGCAATATCATATTTAACAAAAACGTCCAGCCAATTGTTTTGTCAACTACCGATCGCAATTTCGATGATTATCCTCTCTTAGTTACTGGCTGGGGAGATCTTTGGGTAAATTTAAAAGCATTATAAATTCTTTGCTATTTTTCTTTTGCCAAATCGTTTCTTTAGTTGATGTAAAATTTAAAAAATAAATTCCTTTGAATAACGTTTTACAAAAAACATCAATATAACATTGTTAATTTATAATTCAGAATTAAGTGTATTTTAAACATGTCTATTAAAATAAGCATTAAAGAGCTTCATAACTTACTTTAGAAATATTGTATCTTATATTCAGTCTTAAATAAAGAACTTATTTTAAAATATATGTATAAAAGAGAAGTTAAAAAGTTAAAAAGATAGTAATAAATATATGATAAGTTCTTTTCTAATAGGAAAAGAAATAGTAAATAAATATAAAGTTATCTAAAATAATACTTACAAATGTAATTTGTATATACTTTTTATATATTCTTTCTATTAGAAACAAATGCATACTTGCATACTTATATAATAAAACAATTAAAAAAGTTTACATATAAAATATGAAAATAATAATCTATAAAAAAATTATGATATAAATTTAATAAAATAAAGTGTTAAATAAATTAATAATTTCTTTTAGTCGAGTGATTTAGTTTTTAATCGCTTGCAAGAAATTATAGTAAGAGGATATTCCCATGAGTTATGCAACAGATGGGCATACGTCAAAGAGACTCATATATGTACTTTTACAACGGAGAATAAAGGATTTTGCCACGTAAGTAACCGTGAAATAAATAGTATAATAGTATAATAGTATATTGTGAAATAACAGATATCTGTTATAATAGACAAAGAAACAAGTTTATCAAATGAATAGCACAATTAATGCTATCATTTTATCTATAAATTTATATTTAAAAATGAAAATAAAAATGTTTACCGTTTGGATAGCTTTCCTTGGAATTCAATAATTTTTATCAAATGTTATTATACGCTTTTCTTATAATATAAAATCAGAAAGTTTTAATGTCACACGTTGTTGTCGACAAAAATTTAAAATTTAATAATATAAAATATAAAATTATTGCATTCCAACAAATTATACATACATAAATAAAATTTTCTATCAAGCAATATTAAATAAATTGTTACGACAGAGCGACACCGGTAGTCCACTCGTTTCTGATGGGGTTTTAGTTGGTCTTATGTCGTATAGTTATGGTCCGTGTGGTACAAGTACTCCAGATATATCTACCAGAATATCTTCCTATCGATCGTGGATTAAATACTATACAGGGATCTGATACTGTAATAGATCTACATCCCATCAAACTGTCATTCCGAAATTTTTTACAATTACGACATTCATTATTTTAAAACAGCAAGAATCAATGACTAGCAATTTCTGTTTAATAAATTATGTAAAGAGAACTATATATAAAATGTTTATTTACAAACAGTATTTTATGCATTAAATTTAGATGAAAA
This sequence comes from Atta colombica, assembly GCF_001594045.1. Classification (NCBI taxonomy): domain Eukaryota; kingdom Metazoa; phylum Arthropoda; class Insecta; order Hymenoptera; family Formicidae; genus Atta; species Atta colombica. Next base: position 1,734,405 of record NW_017259302.1, read on the forward strand.
TTTAAGGAATTTCTTAATACATAAAATAATATTTTCAATTTATATAACAATTTATATAAAATTGGATTTATCTTTCATAAAAATAAATCAAATTAAAACTATAATTATTTAATATTTAAAATGATGTATGTAACTATGATTTTAACTATCATTTTAATTCGTACAAAAAGCAGAAAATTATATCTATTCAAATACAATTTGAGTTTATAACCATAACTTGCTATTATATGATTAATAAAATACATTCTGAAATATTCGGTCGTTATGTCTTTTCGAATCCATAATACTATCCTTCTCATAATACATATCCTTGACGATAACGTATTTTCTACGAACATATATATATTTTGTTACCAGTAAATATAACCTCTTTTATCTTCTCTATTAGGTAGTATAGTCTAGTGATTACTTTTAGAATTATTTACTCATACATTAAATATGATAGAGAACGCTATCACGGTCGAAGTTAGATGTTTCGAATAATACAATATATATTCTTTATTAAATCAATTTATTTCAGATATGATTGAGCGCCGATAACTTTAGGACACTTTTAATACATCAGTCTGAAAAAAACACTAATAATCTCTAAGAAAAACTGAAGAATTTATTATTTATTTATTTTGCCGTTATTATAAAAGTAATATGTCAATAGATAATAGTCATTTACTGTAATATATTTTTACTTTCAAACTTTTCATTTTTAAATGCATTTAATTACGCATACTTTTTCATTCTTTTTAAACTTTAACGTATTATTATTTTATTTAGTTACATACACATTTCGAGTTGTGCAAAATTAAACAACAGTATGGCATTTTGTTAATGCGACTAAGCGTACTAACTGACGATCATTTTTTTGAAGTTTTCAAATCAAAATAATTATTTTATAAATTCTTAGCGAAAATAAAAATTGGCTTCCTAATTGTGTCCACCAAGATATACAATTATATACAATTATAGAGAATGGATTAATGAATATATATTAATACAAACAGCAACCAACAATCAAACATCGTTCTTGAACTTTTTACAATGTATCTACTTATACATTTATTTTTATAAATACGTATATATTTTATTGTGTGATCTGTGTGACTGTGATCAATTATCGATTTTAATTATAAATAATGCATGAAGACGAAATTCAATTTTAAGAAAAAAATTGTTTTGTAGCTGATGATGTGTGTGTGTGTGTGAGCGTGTGTTTTAACAAATGTGTGTGTGTGTGTGTGTGTGTGTATTATTACAACAAAAGATTAATTTCATAAATTATAAATCATAATATCATCTACAACAATAATTCTTTTTAAATAATTTTCATCTATTGTATGTATATGTACAATTATGTATATATAATTCAATCATATAACATCAATATATTATAATTGTATATACAAAATTGATATTATTTATATTATAATTGTATATACAAAATCGAAATTATTGATTTATATTAAATGTATTCAAATAGCACACAGACGATTGTATTAAAAAAGAATTTTTCTTTATAAATTAATAATTTATTTAAAATAAATTCGAAAAAATAACTCACCCACCCACGAGTAGTATTACCAATAAAAGCGGAATTCTATTTCTCGTAAGAGGTAAGAATCATACAGGATAGAATATAAAAAGCGCAGCATTAATTTTTTACTTCTGTTCTAATAAAATAATTTTTTAGAGGCATATCCCCAAAATACAGCTCCATAATGAACATAAATAAAATATTGTCAGAATAATTTTGTTTTTTAATTCTGTTTAAAAACCTAATATCCTTGAGAATTATGTATTTGTGTTTGCTAGAATATTTAAAATGTCAATTTTATTGCGAATTCTCACAGACTAAAAAAATTTTCTTTTTTATCTAAAAAAAAAGTTCAAAATTCATGAAAGTGAAAATGTTCTGAAACTTTTACCCAAAAAGAATTATCTGGTTTTATATTTTAAAAACGAAAAAATGCAGGTTAGTGTAAAATATTATTTTACATGGATATTGTTCAACACATTCTCTTTCTTTTTAATGGCTATTTTTTACAAATCTTTAATTTTACAAAATCTTTAATTACGTCTTTATTACGTATTAATTATTTATTTATTAAGTAGAAACCAAATATGTTAAACCATCTATGTTCTCAAATATTAATAAATCGGAAAATCGTTAATATACAATATGTTGTTAATAATGATTTTTATTCGTATGTAAAAAAATTATAAAAAAAATTATATAAAAAAATTTAACTAACTATTCTCGGGAAGAAAATGTTCTTGAGTCAAAAATAGGATAACAGAAGAATACATATTAGGTGTGGGAAAAAGTTCGTGGCGTTTTTCCCATTAGATAGCATTAAAAAACGCCACGAACTTTTTACCACACCTAATAATTTCATAATTCAGGGATTAAAAAAGAAATACTTTTTAATTCTTTGCATTGTCTGGGTATGTATAATTTTACTAAGATTTTTTATAAAATAAACAGAAAATATTTCCAATAATTTTGCATATTTCTTGAAAAAATACAGATTGTAAAATAGATTGCATATCTATTTTTATATATATGTATCAAACTAATTATATTATCAAACTAATTATATCAAACTAATTATATTAATATTGAAAAAGACACAATACATATAAAGATTTAAAGCACAATAGATACCTCATTATTTATCAAAGTCGAATTACTTATTATTTGATCAAATTAGCTTTGATTCATTCCTTAAGAGTTTCATCTTTGCCGTAAAATTAGCTAGTTTCATGAATTTTTTAAAGAGAATTTATTATATACAGAAGAATACGAGGTTTAGCAGAAAATTATGTTATGTTTAAACGATAAAAAAAATGTTTTAATTAGATGAATATACATTTCAATATCTCCAAATCGGCGATCGAATTAGGGGTTATCTGCAAAACTATATGATGCAAGTAATACTGCGTCTGCAAATCATCTGAAATCAAAATTTTTTTCATTTTTATTAATTATATGAGTGTCGCTATGGCATAAACTAAAATAATATCAATTGCCAAAAATTTGTAAAAATGGTGGCATTAAAAAAAAAGTTAATCTTTTTCCCTAAAAATTTGTTACTTTTTTGTGAATAACAAATCGAATGTTTATTGTAAAATCATAATTATAATTCGTACCATGCGCAAAAGTAGGATCAAGAGGAAAAAAGAATTAAATCGATATCTTAATCCATTTTTTAGTTATCAGTTCCGTCAGATCGAAAAATGTGGTTTTGAGAAAAACGCGTTTAAAATTTTTGTTTGACTTTCCACATACAAGTTTTTAGTGCACTTACGATTGTTCTGCAATATGGCAACGCCATATAATAATCCTTCCTCCTCTTCAAATAATTCGTTTTCAATCTCTTCAATCACCGAGCTGTTCTGGCTTCTCTTGATGATTCTGACGTACGACAATTTGCTTTGCTCACGCGCTAGAAGCTCCGTGCGTTCTTACGTATTTAAGCTCATAGTTCAGTTAATATTGCGAATTTTAAACAATTCTTTTACAGGAATATTTTACACATATGTAGAAATCAAAATAAAGGAAAAAAAATTTTCGATTTTTTTTACGCCTGCAAAAATAAAATCTTCTTTAAAAAAAAATAATGTATTAAATCTCTAAAAATTGTCTTACAATTAGACAATTTAAAAAAAAACAAGCAAATAAATATATATACTTTCTACAAAATATTTATTTTGTTTGTAGAGAAATAAAAAATTAAAATAAATTAAAAATCTATCTTTATTAATCTATTTTTATAAAAGTAGAATTGTAAATGTTTGAGATTAACTAACTTCAAATAATTTTAATTTAGTTATTGAAAGTACAAATTAATTGGGTCCGTTTTTTTGTGTTCAAAAATGCATTTATTTCAAAACAAAATGAATGAACAGATTAATTAAAGTATTGTCCATCGCTGCCTATTACTTTTTCCCATCTCTCAGGCAATTTTCGAATTCCATCTCGAAAAAATGACTCGTCTTTGGAGGCGATCCAATTTTGGAGCCAATTTTCTGCGAAAGAAGTGAACCGGTGACTTACTGCATCCTTCGGAACAACCAGTAATCAGAAGGAGCAATGTCCGGAGAATACGGCAGATGAGGCAAAACATCTCATTTGAGCGTTTCCAAATATTTTTTTACGACTTTAGCGACATGAGGCCGAGCGTTGTCATGAAAAAGAATAACTTTATCATGTCTTTGCTCGTATTCTGGCCGTTTTTCTCGCAATGCAAACGACTCAAACGAATCAATTGTAGCCGGTACCGATCGCCCGTAATGGAATCGTCAGGTTTCAGCAGCTCATAGTACAAGACCCTTTTGGTCCCATCAGATACAGAGCATAATCTTCGAACCATGAATGTTCGGCCGTGATGTTGATGTTGAGGTTGATGGCAACGATTGATCGGGTTTAGCGTAGTATTTTTTCTTCTTGGGGTTGTCATAGAATATCCACTTCTCATCTCTAGTCACAATCCGATGCAAAAAACCTTTTCTCTTTGAATCAGCTGTTCGCAAGTGAAAAAATCGCCTTTCAATGTCTCTCGGTTTCAGTTCATAAGCACCCAATTTTCTTGTTTTTGAATCATTCCTATGGCTCTTAATCGTACAGAAACGGTTTGTTGAGTTATCCCCAATGATTCTGCAAACTCCTCTTGCGTTTGACTCTGATCTTCTTCGTAGTAATGCCTCTAATTCTTTGTCTTCGAATTTTTTTGGCTGTCCAGAGCGAGGCTTGTCTTTAATGCTGAAATCTCCATCCTTGAAACGTCGAAACCATTTCCTACAGGATTTATCAGTTGGAGCAGTGTCATCATAAACTTCGACAAGCATTCGATGAACTTCAGCCGCACTTTTCTTTCAATTAAAGCAGAAAATCAAAACCTCCCGCAAATGCTTGGTTAACACAAAATTCGACATTTCAAACACAGTAAAAATCAAGGTTTTTGTATGAAACTCAAAGTATAAACTGAAAAATATAAACTGAATATTATTAGCAGATGTTTAACCTCTCTGAAACCGCCAAAATCATCAGCTGTCACTATGAACCATTCACAATAGCTGGAGCAATCTTTAGAGACCGAACTAATTTGTACTCCCAATACATTTATTTATATTTAGTGTACATTTTGCTCTTTTTTTTAAATATCTTTTAAATTAAATAAAATACATTTTGATAAATATTTTTTTATAAACGCTTTTGCAGCTATTTTATATATTTTTTAAAATATCTTCCGTATTTTATATTAAACTATTATAATTAATCTACTATAATTATATAAGAAATAACTTTTTATATTATTGTACATCTTTTAAATTTAATTTTGCACATGCTGAAAAAAATAATTTTACAGTTGTATAGCGGAAAATTACATAGATACGAAAAATTAGCGAAATAAATAAATGACTAGTAAGCATTACGATATTATTAAATATGTTTTGTGTCTAATAAATATACATAATACAATAAAATTAGCGAAATAAATAAATGATAGAAACAGAATTTATATCTGAACTATTTGTCAAATTTATCTAGAAAGTTTTTCTGTAACATTCATTCGGATAATTGTGATTGTTACGATTCACATTTAGCAGTGATTCATATTTGATTATGATTCATTTTTCTTGCAAATATTGTTAGAATATTATGTTATGATTTCCGCGCATATGATACATAATTTTCTATTAAATATAAAAAACAACGATAATTTTAGCTGAAACAGCAAAATATTTTTTTGCACAAAATATATTTTACTAGATATTATTCTAATATACAATAGTGAGATCCAAAAATTTCGCAACGACTAATTATCTCAGAAAATATTGATTTATTGAAAAAATGTTTCAGACAAAGTTATAGAATTTAAAAAGATCTATTTACTAAGCTTATCAGTTTGTCCTTGGGTAGAGTCGTCATTCGATTTTTTTTTTTTTTTAATGAAATGCCCTATTTTTTATTCCAGAATCTAATAACTGGTGTTGGGAGCTTTTCAAAAAAAGCGTACTACAATAAAGTTCATTTTCATTAAATACTTTTTGAATTATAAAACTCGAAAGTTACAGTATTCCATTAATTCATTAGAAAATATTATCCAAGACGTCCGACCAATAATTAAAACCTCTTGAGTGTTATTCAGAATTATATTCTAGATAACATTTGTTAAGATCAAGGCAATTGGAAGTTGTTATTCTTATTTTCATTTTTGCATACAAAAATTTATTTTTACGTAAACAATTTATGAATTTACAGAAATTCTGAACACATTTTCTATTAAAGTCAAGTAATTAATTTTAAATTGGAGATGATTTAACATTAAATTATTTTCTAAATGCAATGTGTCTAAAAAAAGGATATTAAAGATATCAAAAAAGGACTAAACATTATTTTGTAACGTTTTTATGTAAAATAATTTGAAAAAATTGATAAATTCAAAAACTTAATAAGTTTATGCAATAGTATCTCATTAATACGTCTGGAATCAACATATTTTTATTATATATTAACGTATAAAGTATAATAATATAAAATATATATAGTTACAACAATTAAAGCAATTGATTCTTTCACAATTTCGAAATTACTTAAGTAATCATAAAATAAATAGTGCTGATTCAAGAGAAATTACAGTAAAAAGTACTTACATCATCCTGATGATACATTCTGCAAAAATATATACCTCTTTCATTATACCTGTACACAAAGATAACGGGCTGATCGATACGCACAAATTGATAATGTTGATCGATAGTTATATAAATCGAAGATAACGCTTTTCGCGAACCTCAGTAACTATCACTATGTTTTCTATCACAGATCTCATAATCACGTGTTTAATATACCACACCGCTTATGGTAAGTACATATATATTTGTGAAAATTTTATTGAGAAATTTTAAAGAGATGTAAATTTTAACAAATTATGAGCCTTAATGCACAACAAATAATTTGAACATATATCATAATAGTATTAACATTAATATCGCGCGCGACCAGATGTTATATAACTTATTTCTGTCACGTAATTGTCTCATATAATCCAAAGCGTTAATAATTACATTTTATATAAGCGAAAATATCATAACAAATTATTTAAAAATTAATTCAGCGGATTATACACATATTTTATTAAACGTAGTAATTTGGCATTTATAATATTTTTAAAACGACTAATGTAGCGCAATCTTGTTACTTTTAAAATTTTATTAAAATATTACTTACATATACTTATAATTTATTCAGTACTGTCATATTTTAAAACGGAATTTACATATATATTGTATAAAAAATAAATGTTAAAATAAAGAAAATAGTTAATACATAAGGAAATAAAATTTCTTAATAAAGTTCAAAATTTATATTTTTAATAAGATATTATAAAGACAAAAAAAACTTTTTCAATCGACAGGTGTGGATACTCAAATCGTAGGCGGCACGAATGCTTCAGCGGAGCAATATCCTTATCAAGTGTCATTGAAACAAAATGGAAACCATTTTTGCGGTGGTGTTATCATCCACAAGAAATTTGTTATCACTGCGGCTCACTGCTTATCGGAGTATGAGTATTTTCCTCTGAATTTTAAAAAGCATTCAATTGTCTATTACTATCTAAGTCTTAATTGAATAATTATTATATTTTCTACATTTGGAATTTTATTAATAAAAGAGCAATGCTATTATTATATATTATTTAAAAGCAAATATTTGTATAACGGAACGAAATTATGAGAAAATGAGAAAGAAGAATAGTAAAATTGGATCGAAGTTTGCCTGTAAAAGAAACATTTAAAATCAGTCTATTTTTATATTACTATGCCTGCTGAACTCGAACATAAAATTTAAAAATTATTTAAAATTCAGGGTTTTCTGAAAACGCAATTTTTCTACACAAAATTTCGTTTTTCAATAAATACTTACATTCTAATAATCAAATAATAATTGTGAATAAAAAAAATTCTTTTATTGATGAAGTTTTTAAGAGAAAAAAAAAGAGGAAAAGGAGAGAGAAAGAGAGAGAAAGAGAAACAGAGAGAATTAGTTTAAATTGGAATCAAATCGAATCGGATCAGTGGATATTTTAAATGACAGTCCAGATCTTTTTAAATAAACGAGAAAATGAGTTCATTTTTAATGTATTATCAAAATATTGTTTTTACATATATTTATGTCATATTATTAATTTTTCGATATACTTGTACATTCAAAATGAGTTTTTTCAACTTTTTAAGGTCTCTTTTTTAACTGATGTCAGATGTATAAAAATTTTCGAATTCAATTCATTTTTAAATCAAAATAAAAGATTTGATTCCATTCAATCCGGCGTAAAGATTTCAGATTCGGTTTGATTCAAGTCTTATCAATGCTTGATTCGCACATCTCTAAAAAAAGTGCTTTACTATCGCTTATTTTTTATCAAAATTCTGTAAATTCTGTGTTTTACTTTTAAACTTTGCAGACTGAAACTGATACTTTTTTGTTTTGCATTTCTTACTTTTTTCTTGTTTGCTGTAGTATGCACATTTTTTCTCAAAGATATGTAAATAAAAAGATATTTGAGGAAAGCATGTAAGAATCGACAAATGTAAGAGAAAAAAAAGTGCATTTGATATGTTATAACGAACAAGGAAAAAAGTATGAAGTATATAATATGAATCCGCAAAACACAGAACTATAAAATTGTGGAATTTCGATGAAAATTGTCTCCCTTTTCCTCCCTTTTTCACGCGCGCGCGCGGACACACACACACACACACACACACACACACACACACACACACACACACACACACATCAATAAAAGGACATTTCTTTTACTTATATTGTAGTTATTATTTGATTATTAGAATATGTATTGCAAAACAAGGCTTTTGTGTATAGAAAAATTGCGTTTTCACAAAATTCCTTAGATTTTGGATAATTTTAAGTTTCATATTTGAGTTCAGCAAACGTAATAATGTTTACAGGAAAATGTTTACAGGAAAATTTTAGCTTTATTTTACCATCCTTCTTTAAAGAAACATATAACAATTTTTGATATCTAGAAATAAACAATTTATATTGTTTATATGTAATTATGTAATGATATCTCAGATATATTCAGATATACATTTTCAAATAAATTCATATTTAAAAAAAAGTTAATCTTTTAAATTAACTTTTAAATTAAATTAAATACATGCAAATTTTTACTGATTATTACAGAAAGTTACCGAAAGATATTTCCATCGATGTTGGAAGCATTTATCTTGATAATCCTGAAACTAGATATTTGGCGCACAATCTAATAATACATCCTAATTACAATGAAACGCTGCACATAAACGATATTGGTTTAATTAACTTAACAAACAAAATTAACTTTAGTAATAACACTAAATTAATAAATTTAACATCTTCCGACCGTAATTTCGAGGGTCTTCAATTAAATGTTACTGGCTGGGGAAAGCTTAAGGTAAATATAAGAAATATATCTTATATTTCCTTTAAAATTATTTAAAATTATATCAGATGTAAGGATCTTGTAGCTAAACTAGTGTAAACTTGTATTTAAATTATAATAGATACATATTTGACGAAAGCAAGATAGAAAATAGAATTAATGCAGTCTAATTCAACGACAAAGAAAACAGGTCTATGAATCTACTTCTATTTAAAGACCAAGACATATATTTAATTAAAAATATTTATTTTTAGACAGACGGTTTAATTCCGAATCAGCTTCAACAAATTGTAGTGAATGGATTTTCTCAAACGGAGTGCGTCGAATTGTATAGTAACTCCACCAATAATATGTGCACCCTTACTGCGGTTAATAAAGGAATGTGCGATGTAAGTATATTTATAATCGTAAAATAAATTATATATACGCTTAACTCTTGTGATCTTTATCTTCCTATAATTTATAAAGATGTCATCTTGTTATTTTTTTCTTCAGATTAAATTGATATCAAGAAATAAAAGTTCTCTTTCTTCTAGATTATCAGAACTAGTTATTTCTGATACAGAAGCAATCAATTGCTTTACAAAAACAGCTAAATTTGACTCATTTGGCAATTATTTACGTCGTACACTAATATTTAAACTTTAACAATATATACATAAAACAATATATACATAACAACAATATATACATAAAAACTGGCTAATATTATATTAAATACACTGTCTTTGTAGGGAGATGCCGGTAGTGCGCTTACTTACGAAGACGAACTGGTTGGCATCATGTCATATAATAGACAGCCATGCGCCGATGGCAATCCAGATGTGTTCACCAAAGTGTACCCTTATAAAGAGTGGATTAATAAAACTATTAATGCAGGCAGCAACCAACAACTGAATATCATTCTTGGATCTTTTATGACATATTTATGTATTTCATTTATGTAAATACATATGCACATATATTTTTATTTATGTAAATAGATACATGGCTGATCTTTATTTAACATTCATTTGTCGCATTGCTATTGTCAGATTTGCTCTGGTATTGATTGTCTTTAATTTACTTCAGAATGTATTTTTCAGATTTAAGATCTTACGAAATTACAGTAGAGTACTAAGATCTGGTTTTACAATCAAATGGTTAGCTGGGATATACAGAGCTAAGCATTTAAAATATTTTAAATTTTATTATAAATAATTTTATTTAAAACAAACATATTGTGCAATTTTTTCATTAAATTACAAGTGTCTTTTTTACTTTGACTACTCATAGAAGACAACCAAAGTAATACTCGTTTCCTTAAAATACAAACAATATTAAGAATCTTCATTCATTTTAGATCGCACATATGATAAACACAATCAATACTAGAAATTTAAAATGCCTATTATATTATTATGCTGAATTTTATTGCTTTAAATAATTCAATCTTGGATTACTAAATTAATATATACTATATATATTATATATGTACTTGCATATACCATATTGTAGTCTTTTCGAATTGCGCGCCGAATTGTTTTTCCGGACTATAAACGTAACCGCAACTTAATTTATTTTTTGCAATAAATTTATTAACAATTTCAACATCTTTCTATAATATGATGCTTGATAGCATTAAATTATTAAAATTGCTTGTCAATTTAATTCGCGATTACTAGTGATTTTAATTGCGTTTATAGTCCAGAAAAACAATTCGGCGCGCAGTTCGAAAAAACTACAATATATGCAAGTACATATATAGTATATATTAGTAATCCAAGATTGAATTATTTAAAGCAATAAGATCCAGCTTTGACCGTAATAGGCATTTTAAATTTCTAGTAGTAAAAAACAAACTTTCAATTTCAAATTTTTGTCAGATTTATACGATTCAGATTCACAAGAAAAAATGAAAAGACAGTAATACGCAAATGAGAGAACATACACATGACACACGTTGTGCGTATTTTATAATGTAACAAAAACTTAGCAAAAATTTGTAAAAACCGCCCAAAAAATGATTAAAAATATGCCAAATATATTTTCTAATATTTTAATGCAAAACCATTTTGTAAATATATTCAAAAAATGCAATGGAAAGAACTAAATTATAAATAATGTCTTGAAAAAGATAATATTATCAATAATATAATCATATTATTTAAATGTAATTTACAAAAAAATCGTTAGAATTTTATTTTCGCATTCATAAAATTCATTTTTAACTGATTTTGTATAGAAACAAGCCACGAGTATATGATCGAGTTTTCACTCTTTCAATTATCAGAATTATCTAAACAGATCATGTTCTCTCTCGGTATTAATAAAATATGCAAGAATTATAGTTTTCAAAAAATAAATGGATGTCTTTATATGAGAACATTGATGTCAATATCGGCGTATATTTCCTCTACTTCTATGAATAAATATATTTAAAAAATATAGTTAAAATAATACTTTGGTTTCATTTTTTTCCATTGCCATTATATTTGGTTTTTCACTGCGTTTTTTTGTGAATATCATATAAAATAATTATATGTAAAAAGACATTAAAAATATACTTAGCGCTATTTTTTATTAATATCCTTATTAATATCTTTTTTAGGTAGATCGTGCATTTATAGATAAATATTTCAGAATGTAATATATAAATAACATCTATGATAAATTAAAATTAGTTTATCCTTAATAAAAAATTATGTTATATTTTAAAACCTAATCATAAAATAAATAATGCTAATTCAAAAAACTATAAAAAAAGTTACTCATATAATATTATCCTCGGCAACATATTCTGCGAACGTATACACTTTCTTATTATTTGCACACAGATAACGTAGAGATCAATACACAAATTGATAATGTCGATATATTGTTACAAGTTTATTCTCGTTACTGGTACTTTTTATTTTCAGCATGTTCATTTTCTCTTTCTCAATGTTTGAATATGTGTTTATTTTATTTTAAGTACAAACATTTTTGAAGATTTCAAGTAACATGAAGGCCTCATGTTTTCTATCACCAGTGATATAATCTTATACCTAATACACCTATGATAAGTATATTTGTGAAAATTTCATTGAAAAATTATAAGATGTAAATTTTCACTTATTATGAGTTTTAACGCATAACGAAAAATTCAAATGTATATCACAATAATATAGCTCAGCTTGATATTGATAAATATATATAATATTCGGATGTTATTAAAACATTAATAATTAATAATTGCATTTTACCTTAGTTTTGTATAAAAATATCACAGTTATTTGACAAATTAGTTTAACGCTTATCCATATCTCAAAAATGACATAACAATTTGTTCGACATTTAATTGTTTTAAAAAATGTGCTTCGCAATCGTATGTTACTGTAAAGATTTTTTAAATATATTTATATTCGCAATTCATTCCATGCTTGTCGTATTTTAAATCTATATTATTATATAACAAATAAATATTTAAATAAAAAAAACCATTAACATATGTATAAAAAAATAAAGGTTCGTAATACAGTTTAATATTAGTATTTTTAATAAGATCCTTTATTAGAAAATCAAAATCTTCAACCGATAAGTTTGCCAGATCTGCAAATCTTAGGCGATGCTTTGGATGGTGAATTTTCTTCATCAAGTTTCATTGAAGCTTGTAAGAATGGAAAGTATATTTGCGATGTAGCTATCATTCATAAGAAATACGTTATCACTGCGGCGCACTGCTTAGTACATATATTCTCTTTTCTTCTCAGTCTTAGAAAATATTCAACTATCTTATTCCTTTAATCAAATAATTATATAATTATTACCTTTCCTAATAATTATTAGGTAATAATTACATAATAATTATATAATAACAAATAATCGAAATATTATTGCATATATTTGTAATTTATAAGAAGACAAAGCTATCACACACATGCATTACTATTTGAATAGAAATTTAATAGAATAAAATTATGAGAATAATTTGAAAAAGCATGCAACAATTTTCTATAACTAACATAGATTTATATTGTTTAAACAATATATAAAAAAAATTAAGATTCCAAAGAAAAATCATTTCGATCTTTTGGGTCTTCTTCAGTACGAAACAAATTAATAAAAACTATTGTGCGTTACAATAAATTAAGTATCGAAATGCCTATTGTATTGTATCTAATTTTTAGTAATATATTTTTTGCACACGTCCATTTAATATCGACTTTTATAGGATTTAATTGAATTTGTTTAAAATTTAGATATAATTAAAATACCTCTTAGATATATTTACGCATGTACATTTTTAAATAAATGTTTAAACAATTTTTAATTAGCTTTTAATTTTTTAACTTAGCTTTTAAATTAAATACATACAAAATAATCATAATCTTTACTTTTGATTTTATTATAGTCTCTATGATTCATTCATATCATTTATTTGGTATTTAACATAAAGCAGATTGTGAAATAAATTGCATATCTATTTTGTACATCAGAATAATTACATTCATTTTTATTGAAAAATGTAAAAATTGAATTTATAAAAAATGAATTAAAAAAAAATTAATTAAAAAAAAATGAATTTTTTATTTTTATTAAACATACAAAAACAAGATATAAAATTTCAATAAATGATTTATCAAAGTCATTATTTATCATTATTTATCAAAGTCAAGTTACTTATTACTTGATAAACTTAATTACTAACTTTTGACTCACTCTTTACAAAAATTAATCTCTTAGAAATGATGATAAAAAGTAAGAAGTAGATATGTATACCTCGTGAGAAAATTTATTCTTTATCTAAAGAAAATTTATTAAAAATTCAAATAAATTAAAACTAATGTATTGCTGCAGAAACACATCATGTTTTGAGATCAATTTATTAAAAATTTTTAATCTTTATTTTGATATGTTTTAATGCGTATTCTTTAATCAACTAAAATGTATTTCAATAAATCTTTTTTTGTTTTTCACAGTAAGTACCTAAGTATTTTACTTTCAAAGCTTCACAGAATAGAAATTTATTAACTACCTTTTTATTGGAGAAACATAAAAAATAATAATTATACACATACGTTTATACAATATTACAAAGAAAAATTTAAATATTTTTATAATAATTTTAATATCGAAAAATACAATTTAATTTCAAGAAATATCTTTCTTAATTTCCTTTTATTAATCTAATTGCTTTTTATGAAAGTAAAAGAAAAAAAATTAATTTGTTATTATCAATACAGAAAGTTTCCATATAAAATGTTTCAAACTTTATCTCGTTAATTTCTTTTAATAATTTTTTAACGAGAATCTGATGTCAAATTTTATTTTTAAGAAATATGAATATCATTATTTGTCGTAACTTTTATAAAAATTAAAATATATAATAATATAAAATGTATAATAATTAAATATACATAATTATGAATCCTATTATTATATTATTCTATTATTTTTTCGAAACAAATCTATTTAATACACCATAATCTTTATTTTGATTCTCTGTCTTTTTCGTTTCTGTTTCCTTCTGTTCTTCACGAAGCGCTTCAATCATTTCCTAAAAATAATAATTTATATCATTTAACGTCCAATTTATAAGTAAAAATAATTAGCAAAAATAATTAGTTCAGAATATACACAATGCTTACCCGACGATTTAGGTCTTTCAATATTTTTTTAGTTTTGATTATTTTCGCAGTGCCACCTTTCCCCTTAGCTTTTGTTCGTCGAGGTTCAAAGTTTATTGGTTTTGGCTTAATATACTAAAAACAAATATTATTAAAAATGTCGAATGTCATAATCATACAAAATAATCTGAATTTAAAACATTTCTCTTATTTACCAAAAGTTTTTTCTTTGCTTCCACTTTTTCTTTATACGTAGGTACATCAACTTCAAGTATTTCAGTCGAATCTAGCGTAATTAATTCAGGTTGTATCTTTTCTAGAAGTGCTTTCACTTCCGTTTCTCGTCTTTGAATTTTAGTCTGGAATGGATTAACTTCATGCGCATCGTAGTTTGCTTCCGCACTTCCTGGCACCAGAAGTGACGAAAATTCATTAGCTGTTGAAATTCCTAAGAAATCTTCATAAGGACAAAATCTTACACAGTTCACATTGCGAGCAGTTCTATGTCGCAAATATGGCTTGAAGTCACCAGAAGTTTCTCTAATATAAAAATAAATACAGATGATCAAAATTTCTCGATTGTGTAGTATTTATTTTATATCAATAAATTACCTATAAACTTCAACTACATTGCCCATTCCAAGTGCGAGCAAACCACGCTGACTGTAAGACATACGATGAGCGGGTGAACGAAGGTACAAGTGACTCACTGGTCCTGCTAACTGTCTAATATCCCATATCTTCACAGATTTATCTAGAGAACTAGTTGCCATATAAGTCCCATATGGATGAACAGTGCACGTCATAATTGACTGATGATGGCAAAGCATTTTTGCCAATGGTTTATGAGAATTTGGAGACCACATAGACACTACTCCTTTCGAATTACCCACGCATAGCACCGCATTACTTGGGTTTTGCGTCATCACCTATCATAAATTAATGATTGTCAATAAGCAATATCTAAGATACAATATGAACAATCAAAAATAAATGCAATCTTTTATAAAACTCACAGATATTCTGCCCAAATTGGAGTTATAACGAGCAATTAGCTTGCCTATAGAAATATCCAACCAAGCCATGTGACCATCCTTTGATCCACTGGCAAGTAAAAAATGATATGGCAAAAATTCTAATCTCGTTACACCATTCATTCTTTTCAAGCAATGCAATTCTATTCCCTGATTATCATATACATAAACCCAGTCTTTTTGTGCTACTGCAAACATAGTTTCCAGATGTAGCCATGTAACATCATGTACAGATTCCATTACATTTATTTCACAGGCCAGCTTTTTCGTCACCCAGTCGAAAGCTGCTACGTGACCTTGTTTCCCACCCAAGAGCAAGTGTCTGCCATTTCTGGTATATCTAAAGCAGTATGGGCCAAATAGCAAATCTAGTTTGAAACGTTTAGCCGCGCTTGTTATGTCCACATTCTCTGTTATTTGTTTCTGTCGATATTCAGTAGTAACTTCTCCAGGTTCTGCTTCCAAGTAACCATGCTCCTCCGTCAATAATAATTCTGTCCGAGCTGAAGCTTCTATCTGTTCTTCTATAGCTAGCTCTTTCTGCTTTAATTTTTTTCTCAGTATTTTATTTTTTATTGTATCCGTCATTCTATTTAACTCAAGTCCAGGACCTCTAGAATGTTTCATTAATATTTTTTTTTTAACTGGTATCTTCTCTGAGTGTCTTTTACCAATTGGTGTCTTTCCATAAAATTTTTTATCCACTAGAAACGATATAAAAATAATTTTATACAATAAAAATGACAACTAAAATAATAACTAAGAAATAATAAAAATATAAATAATTTATGTTTATTTTAATTGTAATGCAAGATTTTAAATTACATTTTCTAGATTTAAAAATTATTTAAAATAGAAATAATTATGCATATTTATAATATTAAATTATATGTAAATAACTTTTTATAAATTCATTGCATTTATAATTTTCTTATATGTATGTTCTATCCAGTAAACAAGAATGGATTAAAATGAATTAAAATTTTATTTATCCAAATATGTATTTTAAAAAACAAAAAACAAAAACTTTTTTTATTCATTGAATTAAATTAGATTCAGTTGGATTCAATTGAATTGAAAAATCATATTTCCTATTCAGAATTTTGAAGAAGTATACACAAAGTAAAAAGTTTATTATTTTTAGATAGAAATATGCTTTATTCGATTCACATGAATAAAAATACATTCAGATTGAAAAGACCTTATTTTAAAGTTTGTGAATGCATTATTTCTAAAAATTAAATTTAAATCCATTTCAATCCACTTCAATCCATTCTCTTTTTCTTCCTTCCTTTTCTTTAATTGGCACCTGCAGCATCTCGTAGTCGCAATCTGGCCATAAACGAATTGAAACACATATGATTCAAATAAAATCTATAAAAACTTTTAATGTGTGATGAAATGCAATGCGTTTAAAGCCGGACACATTTTTCAAAAATATCCACTTAGATCAAAGCAAACATATATCCCCGACCGAGCGAACTTTCAATCCTTTCTTGTTTACAGGAATATACACGTGAGTTAACCTTATAATCTTATTTATATAATATCAGCGAGAAAAAAAACAAAAAGTCAAACAATAAAAAGATGATCTCAGTGTTCATACCTGGTCTCATTGTGATTTTTTATCGTGATCAAATATTAATTTCTACACTAATTTTATTAGGAATCATACAAGAAATACAATCAGCGATAAAATCCAATTATTACGGAAACCTGAGAGCAGCCATCTGACGTTTTTCGTCAAAATCGTCCGTACACTAGCGCCAGTACATTCATTTTCGAAATTTGGCAACTACGTAATTACGTGATTGGTAAATAGGCTTAGTTCTTTGTGGCTGAACTTTTTGCACCGGTTCATCTTCCTTCCTCTTTTTTCCTCCTGAAGAGAAAAGGAAGAAAGATGAACTGATGCAAAAGTTCAGTCAAAAAGATCAGACCTAATGAATGCATTGATGATAAAATCGTAGTATAATCGTACTCAGTAGCGACATTGAATGTCGGCATCTTTGATGTAAGAGGCTCTGCATAATAAAAGGAATAGAGAACAGAGAAGAGAAAGAATAAGAATTTTAATCTATCAGAAATCATGTATTATGGAATACACAGTTTCTGATAGATTGAAATTCTTATTCTCTGTTTTCTGTTCCCTGTTCTTTTTATTGTGCGCCCTTAATACTCGTATTCAGTCAGGCCTTATATTTAAGACTTCCTTAAATTTATCTTTAGATACCCTATGAATTATTTCATTGGCTGCTGAGCATCTAAAGATAAATTTAAGGAAGCCTTAAGTACAATCTGAATATGGACATAAGTGTTCTTAAGTCATATGATTCATCGTCATGTTGTGAAGTGTACATAGTAGAGTTATGATAAGGCAGGCTCTTAAATTTAAATTTCTATTAATCTTCTAACGTCCGCCATATTCCTAAGCGTACAAACCGATACATGCGCACTAAAAATTGCAGGTCACAAAAAAGTTTACTGTCGCTACTGGGTATGATTGTACTGTGATAAAATCGTGATATCGAATAGTTGTTATTGTTAGGGATTTTAGAAGGTAAAGGAGCAAATTCAGCAAAATCCTCATTAGGAACAAATCTTTCGATTAGTCTGGCAACACTGCTGCGAGACATTCGCGTCATTCGCAGGCTGGTTTACTGACGACTGGGTTCACATTCGTTGTAGGTCGATCACGATTGGAGCATGCGCTGACACATTCCCGTTCAGCTATTCCGGTTCCCTCCTCTCGCGATCTGTGGGGATGATTGTCATTCATGATTAGTCGCAACGTTCTTGACCGCGACGAGGTTTACCTATCGCATTCCCAAGTTTCCACGTACAGTGTTACGTATATGCTTATACCTCATCGAAAACAGTTAAGTGTTTAATCGTGCACGTTTTCCTCGTCACTCGCGTTGTACTCAGCTCCGTTCGGATTGATCGATCGCGGAGTGAAATTCGCCACACGCGAAGGACCCATTTGGCGCTTTTTCTACGAGTGCGCGATGTCATTCGTCTCGTCTTTCTCCTGATAGCCCTGATACCCGGCCGTTTTTTTCACAATAATGGGATCTGTGCCGTCCTAATATGCGGTAGGTACGTCGACCAAGGTTTTGTGGAAATGAAAGGAAAAGAAAGAGATAAAGAAAAATGTATGTTAACGTGTGCGGCAACTAATATCCGCTATCCGCGAAACCGCGTGGCAATCGATCGCGGTAAAGTTGGCTTCGAATTATCCGAGACCCGCGCGATTACAACAAATTGCAGCAGTTTCCCTGGAAGGTGGAAAAAAAGAACAAACGGAGAGGATAGCACAAGTTAAAAAGAAAAGAAACGAGCGCTTAGACGTAACGCAAGCTGTTCCTTTGCGGCGGACATGTCGACATAATGGCGTCACGGATGTCTTTTGACCGCAGATAAATTCCGCTTTCTTGATTTCAGTTCCGCTGCAACGGCGGATTCCGGCGACCTTTCGGTGCTGTTCTCCGTACGGAATTGTTCACGTGATCGTATTTCATTATAATATTTACAACAGTATCATTGATGCGTAACACTTAATGGATATCCACGCGTATCTATCAATCTATCAGTCTGATATTTTCCAATAAGGTTCAGTATTTCTCACATACTGTAATCAAATTGAGAAGAAGAGAATAGATACTTTGCATTTCTATCAGTTTTCACGAAAGTTCACTTTAACTGCAGAGATATGCAGGCAATGGATAATCTTACTCTTGTAGCAGACGAGTGCTTAAGAGACTTATCTATAGGTTAATCAGATGTGACTGATAAGATCGTCATGTTTTCAAATCGATGGCCTTACAGTGCTTCACATTTAATTTTACAGAGTTATTCAAGTATCGCAAAACAGAGCAGTCAATAAATTAATTTGTCCAATGGAAGTTGTTTGTGTCACATTATTGCAATTTTACAGTCAATATTCATAATTGGTTCTTATATTTTAGTTTGTTTTAAGTACAGTTTTAATACATATTTTTTTTTAAATGAACTTCTACTGTTTTTTTCTCTTTTTTTTTCCTTCAAAATGAAGAGAAAAGGAGAGAAAATGAACCAAAAAAGGCAGCTAAAAAAGCAGACTTTTCAGACTTTTAAATTTATTACAAGAGTTATATTAGCATCTTAAGACATTATTTAATGAAAGAACTTTAATAAAATAAGCTTTAATAAGTAAGTAGAAGGTATGAAACAATTTTTATTGTTCTATGAGAGAGATTAAATATGAAATTGAGATAATGTTATGCTCCATAAATGATATGATTATATTAATATTAAAATTTTAAATAACCGACTATGAATAACTGTTCAAAATTGCAATTATAAGACATAGCTTATGATTTCGTAATTTTTAATACTATATACTTGTGCTATACTTGTCTGTTTCAGATGGTTGTCTTATAATATCAATTATAGTATTCAATCAGTGACGCGATTCGTCAGCATCATAGCATTAATGAATAGAAGACTTTGCATAAAGGCCTCTTCTACATTTTAACATCCAACTGCGAATTAGCGGTGGAAATGGCAGATGAGTGCAGCGAGGTCAAGTCGGCAGGACCATCCTCGCCAAGGAGTCCTCAGGGCAGCAGCAACGGTGGGAAGCCCAGTAGCCTGCACTCACCTAGGCAACCAAGACGCGTGAAGCTAACTCAACAACAATTGGACAGCTTGACAAAGGACGAGCTAGCGGCCAAATGGCATGAACAGGACTTGTATGTGGAGTGTCTAGAAGCCCAGTCGGCAGCTCAGGAAGGTACTGAGATCACACGAGTGAGACCACCTCACTCACCACATATCTTAAGCGAATTAACGAATGCCAGGATACAACGATATTTTGTAAGAGACAAGACTCTCGTAGAGACGCTAAGCATAGGGTTCATTAGATCAGTGTTTAGGATATTGTCATTAAGTTGTTTATTAGGTTTAAGGTAACGAGAAAGCTTTAATAAATAAGTACACCAGGTATAAACATAGGAAATTATTTATTGCTCTATGAGAGAGAGCTTAATACACATGCGATCAGATTATTTCAATGTATCTGCACAAAAGTACTAGAAAAATTAAATAT
Source organism: Atta colombica (assembly GCF_001594045.1). NCBI lineage: Eukaryota > Metazoa > Arthropoda > Insecta > Hymenoptera > Formicidae > Atta > Atta colombica. The sequence goes on from NW_017259302.1 coordinate 1,755,562, forward strand.
GAAATTGAAATAATGTTGCGCTTCATATATGATATGGTGATTATATTTATATTAATTTTCAAAACTACATTTGTGATGTGTATAGTGCGGGTAATTAAAGATTCATATGTATCGTGATGTAAGGCGATAATTCTCAATGTAATTGTGAGCACGGGTGGAGTGACAGCCACATATATGATGTACAAAAAGGGATACATTTAGTCCAAATTTTCTTGTGAGCAATTATATTGTCAGCCATGAAAAAGCCATGATTAGCGAGTAAAAGTGAAAATGGCTGAGCTAACAAGTGCTTATGTGTGTCAAGAAGCGTCAATAAGGTTTTTCTGCAAAAAAAAAACCCATGTCTGCCACCGATGTTATGGAAGACATAGCATTGCTCAAAATGTCATTTCACAAGTGCCCTGTGCAGTGTATCGCGTTTATCTTTGCAGTGTAATAATTATACTGCCAAAAAAAAAATATGCAGGAGAGTGTGTGCCGTGCGTGTAATTTGAAATATCGAGTTCTAGTTAACGAGGATGAAATGAAAAGCAGCGTTTATATGATGGCGCTGATTTTACGACTCAGAGGAATAATAAGAGTGGATCCGTATCACCATTTGGCCTACAAAATACTGCACCTGGGGTGCGTGAAATTTATATCTCGGTGAAGTACGCAATCACATTCGTCGTTATCAATTGGAACATAACTCAATCCCATCTGTCTGTCCCTTCCCTTGATCTACGTATCCTTAAATATTATCTTATCCTTAATTTTTTTCCAGTTAGAGATAATGCAATTAACTGTATTCCTAAATCAATTATCCTACATATTCTTACTATGAATGCAACTTGCATGCATTTATACCTACACCATAATATCCTGGTATCAAATACGAATTTCAAAAGTACATACCTGTGGGTTAAGCCCGGCCAGCGTCTCGTTACGCCAACATCTGTGTCTGCAACAAGTACATGCTTGATTCATACAGAAGAAAAGTAACGTCCACTCTTGGTCTTGGAAGTACAGAGAATCACACAAATGGCACGTCGCAACGACTCCAAAAATCAAAGTATGCGCTAATTAATGTCAGTTGTCAGGCAGTCATAGTCACGTACTTATAAAAGTATATTGTTTATTTATGCGCACTTAGGTAAAAGCCATAAATATTAATTTTTCCAGTATGCTTACTTCCATCAAAAATTATCATATAACATATATATAAATTATACAAGAAATTTTATAAAATTATATAGTCTGATGTTTCAAATATTCAATATCCAATATTATGATTTATAAATTTGTATTCTTAATTAAATTAATCGTATAAATGTTGCAGAGAAAATTATTTATAGTTGCAGAAAAAAAATTTGATATTTTGTGTGTTGTAAATATATCATAACAAATTTATAATAGAATAAAATATATATTCTTACATTTTTTCAAAATAATAAATTTTATTCATTAATAATAATTTTGGAAAAAGTGTTACTAAATCAGAAAAAAATATTTATTTTTCGTTGAAATATATTTATACAAAGAATCGACTGTTCACAAAAATTATTAAAGAATTCTTTTTGAATCTAATTAATTTATTTCAGAAAAATAATTTGAACTCCTTACATATAATATAAGTAAATAATACAAAATATTACTTAAATTTCAGAATATATTGGATATTTACATTTTTAATAATCCAAATATCAAAAATTACATTTATTTAAAGGATTTTTTTTTTTTAATTTTAAAAACATTAAGACAATATAAAATACAATCGCTGGCTAGATATTGAAAAAAAAAACAAAATCAACTTGCAGGCTTAAAATAGAGAACTAATATATGCGCGCGCGCGTGTGTGTGTATGTATTACATCTCCTATATGAAATATACATATTCCATTATTTCACTGTAATTGTTTTAATGATCAAGAATTATGTATTATATATGTTACAAGAAATATTCTTGTAAGATATAAATATAATATACATACATTACAAACATATATGTAATAATACTGCAATTTTAAGAAACACATAGATTCCATTGAATGTTAAAGTTCTAGAAATAGAAAAATTTATAGATTATTCCTTTATAGGTGAGCTAGCTTCATTGAGAGAATCCGAAAACAAATACAGACAACAATATATAGAGGCATCTCACAGGGAGAAGATCTTAGTGAGGAGGCTTGCCTCTAAAGAGCAGGAATTACAAGAATATATTGTATGTAATTATTCTCAGATACATCGAAATTCTAGTACAGTTTATCTTGCAAAATTTATTTCTATATGATCTTATATAAAAAGGATTTATTTTTTTTCATTATTAGAATCAAATAACTGAAATGAAAGCCACCCAAGCTCCGTCCGCAGCTGCATTAAGGTCCGCTCTATTAGATCCGGCTGTTAATATATTAATACAGAAATTAAGGCAAGAGTTAATAACGACCAAGGGCAAATTAGAGGATACGCAGAATGAACTAAGCGCGTGGAAATTCACGCCGGATAGGTCAGAAAAACTTTATACATTAAATAAAAGACGCACCAATACGACACCAATATTTTTATTAAATTAAATATTTTATTTACAGTAATACGGGGAAAAGATTAATGGCAAAATGTAGGTTGTTATATCAAGAAAATGAAGAACTTGGTCGTATGATTGCCAGTGGACGTATTGCCAAATTGGAAGGCGAACTTGCTCTGCAAAAGAGTTTTAGTGAGGAAGTGAAAAAGTCACAATCAGGTATCATATTAGTTATTCATTAATTTATATTGTTATTAACTTTTACCAAGATAATTATCATAATTATTGCAATTAAAATCGGATTCTGTGATCAAAATATTTTAAATATAATTAATTCATTTTTATTTAATTTGTTACAGAATTAGATGAGTTTCTGCAGGATTTAGATGAAGATGTGGAGGGTATGCAGAGCACTATTTACTTTTTGCAACAAGAACTGCGCAAAGCACGAGAGTCTGTCACGCTATTGCAACAGGAGAATGCAGCATTAAAGGCAAGTACAAACGAGAATAATCTATCGAATGGTTTATCGCCCCATACGCCGCCAATTAAGAAAGAGGAACAAGAAGAAACTACAGTACCAGATACGAAATCTTCAAAATCGATGGAGGACAGTGATATGTGCAAAGGTGTGAGGACTCCACCGTTAGCGTCGCCCCAGAGTGAGCTTACCAGTGTTGAAAGGACAGAACGTGCGGAGAGAAAACTTAATCAAGCCGATCACAATGACGAGAGTTCCAGCGATTCCGCGGCGTTAATTATTAAGGTTGAGAACGAGGAACTTAGTGATAGAGAAGAAGAGCAGGAGGAAAATCGGAATAAACGAATATTAAGAAATAAAAATCACAGTAGGAATAGTGGTAAATCAAATGGGGAAGAGGTGACAACACGAACAACACGGGGTAGGGACAGGATAAAGAGGGAGAAAAGTGCAGCCAGTAGTGATGATGAAAGGACGCACAAGAAGAAACGAAGGGAAAGCATTCTTTCTCTCGATTATAACGAAGCCGATGATGATGCGTTAGTTTTAACTAATGGCGAAACTCTGCAGAGTGATCCCGAATGAATATTGTTTTAGGTTGATTTTGGACAACATTAACTACACGTGTGGTTGAAATTCGCGATATATAATTTGACATCCATTATGTACAAAATTTTTCATCTAAAGCAACGCCGGTTGCCTATTTACAAGATATTGTTCGAATAAAAAAAATAATTAGCCATAAAGAAACGTAATTTCAGTACCTGTATTCGTGATAAACCTCAAAGGATAAATATTCACATTGGTCTCTAAAATGACAAACCTGTAAATACTCTTATTATTATTATATCGATCCATTAGATCAATATAAAGTTTGTTTACTTGAAGTTACTTGCAAACGACCAAGTTGCGCATTACATTACAAAGATATATCAGACGAAAAATCTGAATAGATTAATATAATTTATTACAGCCGAACGCTGTAAGGAAAACAATCGAATTTTGTTTGTATTTTATAAATTTATTGTATTAAAACTATGTAAAAATCAGCAAAAGCTTTGGTTTATCAGTAAAAGACGAATAATTCGAAAGATTGTCAAGAATTAATCAAAAACGCCTAACCATATTACGTAAATAAATCGAGTGAATTTTAATATTTTCGGGTATAGAAAGCGAACTGTGAGATTTTCGTATGATTATATACATACGTACATAACAACGGTCTGATGTACATATGTATTTTTTGTGCAATATGAGGCATCGACCGCGATTTAATTTTGCTTTTACCGAATAATTGAAAAATAAAGCATATGACAAAATATACAATATTAGTCTTAATAATGCATATGGATCTCACAGACTGATACATTAAACTCACATTTTTAATTTTCCTAAACTGAAATTTGTATAGTGTTTGATATATTTTATATTATCTATATGCAAATTTATTTTATATTATCTCCGTAAAAAAAATGCGCCTTCAATTTTATTTGTAGTTTATATTATAAGGAAAAAAACGATGGATATCAAAAATACAAATCATTAAAAAGAAAAATGTTGGTAAAACGTATGATATTCCATCCCAAATTTTCTGTATATAGTGCCATTATTATTCTTGTATAGAAGATATTAATAATTTCTGAGATACGAGCGATAAAGAATAAAGTGCTTTTTCTTACGCACATTTTGCAATTAAAGCATGGTGTCTTCTTTTCTTCGAATAATTAAGAACGATTAGAAATAACTTTATATTTCGATAAGAATCCAATTTTGCTTACGCGATGTAGAACGTCCGCGTGCTAGTTTACATTAATCTTATTACTAAAAGTATGCTAACATGAATTGTGAATCTTCAAACTGCAAAACATGATTATTAAAGGATTCCTTATTCAGACTGAACATATGTTAATTTTTTTCCATTCCATACTTTTGCATTTAATTATGTAATTGCGTAGTAAATATATACATTAAAAAAATTTAAAGACAAGTCCCAAACGAGAGAATTAAGAAATAAATAGATAAATCCTAATGTCAAATTTAACACGTATTTAGAATATTATTTATTGCACATAAAAAATTCAATTTTAAAGAGAATATTTTAAAATTTAACTATCGATTTGCAATTCAAACATCGATATGCACTTTTGAGTCTGTTCTTTGTTGCTATCCTATCTCAAACAAATTTTTGCCAAACTTCAAATATATATCGATTTTATTTTAACATATATGTATAGTTCAGCTATAAAAGTTCTTACAGACATATTTTTAATCCGTTTGAAAATGGCACTTTACCGCAAAAATCATCAATATATGATCCTACATGAATTTTCACTTTCGCCGGCAGCATTCGGCGAATAGTTGAGTAAATTCGTTTGTGGTGTATTAGTATTTTCCAATGTAGTACAGTGAGGAGTAGTGGTGGTGCAGAACAGTGTAGAACTGTGGAGAAACAGAACTCGACAGAATCATACAGACAACCGCAAGATCCGTAAATAGAATCCTTGCAAATCCTGGGAAAGATCGAATCATATCCTCCAAATCCTGAAAAACAATTTACGTATCGCTCCAATTATGTTCGCAGCAAGACGTATTCTGGTCTCCAAACCAACGTAAGCATGACGAAAACCGTGACGATCTCCCGAATTCGCTGTTTTCACATTATGTAATTTCTAACCTGACACGCAACCCTCTCGATATGTTTGCAACAATTTTTCATGAGTATCTATATAATGAGCAATTGTATTATTGAACTCTTACTCGAATCGTTTGACAAACCAATAAATTTTTAATAATTTATGTAAAATCATATGTGTGTAAGTATACTTTCTGTATTTTTTGTATCAACATAGGACTGGCAGCAACGTTCACAGCTGATCGACGAATTTTCTCTTTCCAAAAAAAAATAACACGAGAGAAACATAGTATTTAAAATAAGATAACAGCTTATTTTTTAATAATGCAAATGATAATTTTATTGAAAGTGTTTTTCAAAGTTATTTCAGAATATCCGCTAATTTTTTTTTTAATAAAAAAAGACCTTCGTATAGAGTTATCTAGCACACTTTTCATGTAGATTTTTTTATATTATATTCTTCATAATTGATCATCTAGAAACAAAAATCGTTTAATTCTGTAAACTTTATAGCAGTAATAACCGTTTTAATTAAAATCATACTATTCTTGATATATAAATAAAAATATAAAGATCATGAAAAAATTATATACACATATTTTAAATAGAAAAAACAAAGGTTTTCAATTTGTAACGCAAACGTTTATTTTATTTATTACTATTTATTATTTTATATTTATATGTGTACATATTATTTTTTATTTATATATATATTTATATATACAATATATATTTATATATATATATTGTATATACAGTACATATATATAGTATTATTTTGTATAATAATAATGTAATCTCTTCTATAACTAATGCAGCAAGAATGTATTTGCAAGATCAAAGCATTCACTTCCGAATTTGCCATACGATTATAAGGCTCTGGAACCCATCATATCCACTGAGATCATGGAGCTCCATCATTCCAAACATCATGCAACCTATATTAACAATCTAAATGTCGCCGAAGAAAAAATGGAGGAGGCGATTGCAAAAGGCGACATCAATACACAAATTGCCCTGGGCCCGGTTATCAAATTCAATGGTGGTGGTCATATCAATCATTCAATTTTTTGGTGCAATCTTTCACCCAATGGTGGAAATCCAGATGGTAATATAATTCTTCAATTAATGTAAAAGAAGTACTTGAATAATATTCAAATCAATTCATTTAGTAATTAAAAAATAATTCTTATAAAATTTTATTTGTACAAAGTTTTTGTCAAGTCAGAGTAAAATTACACAATTAAAAATTGAGATTTTGTTAGTGATTAGATCGCTTTGTAATATATAATGATTTTATAAATTTTCAACTCACATAAGATCTAAAATTAAAATAAGGAGCAAGTCTCTTTAATAAATGGGAAAAGACTTTGGAGAAAGAAATTGAAGAATTTTTATTTTTTAGATATAAAAAGAAAAGAAAAAAATAAATAGCTGATCAATAGATATGAATAGTTTCCAATAATTATAAATCTTTTCTTGGAAAAAAGAACTTATGTATATATGAGAGATGATTAGGTATAAAACTTTTCAATTTTATGCAATATTATAATCAGAAGATATATACATATATAATTGTAGTTCATGCAGATAAATGATATAATGCATATTTTTGCTCAGCTGCCCTTTCGAAGCAAATCAATAAAGATTTTGGCTGTATGGAGGAAATGAAGAAGTCCTTATCTCAGATTACCATAGCAATTCAAGGCTCTGGTTGGGGTTGGCTCGGATACGATAAGAAGACTAAGTCGCTGAGGATAGCGACTTGTGCGAATCAAGATCCATTACAAGCTACTACTGGTCTCATTCCTCTCTTCGGTATCGACGTGTGGGAACACGCTTATTATTTACAATATAAGAACGTACGACCTGTTTATGTGGAAGCAATCTTCGACATTATTAACTGGAAGGATGTAAATGCGCGCTTCAAAAATATCACTGGTTGTTAAAGCTCAACAAAATCATTTAGCATTTAAATCCGTTTTTTAGATATTAACGTAATGTAACGTAATGTTTCTATTAGGATTGAACGATATCAAGAATATAATCAGTAATTCTCCTGATTTTTATATTTTTTTTTCTACACTGTATCCGAAATGACGTAATCGAGTAACAAGTAAAACAAGTGTGAAAAATATGTGAATGTAAAAATATATTTACTTAGAGTAAGACATTTCCTTATCCTTAATATAAAATATAACTATTCTGTATCTCGAAAATGATAAATTAAGGAAATGCGTGATTTGAAAATAGTCATATTCTCACATTTTCTATACTTTTTCTTTGCTTTTCAGTTGCTATGAAAAGAAAATTAAACTATAAAGATTTCTAATCCTACCTTTTGATAAATTATATAATTATTTCTATAATAATCATCAATGGAGGATTTAGTATATAATACTGAAGAAACAAACTTATGATAAAAATACATAATTAGTTCATTTTACCTGCTAATTTTCTTAAAATATATACTTTCAAAATAAAGTTATTAACGTATTTATTCTTTTAAATTGTAAAATTGTATGCAGAAATTGTATTCTATGAACATTGCTGACAGAGAAATTTAATATATTTAAAAATTATAGAGAATTTATCTCACTTTTACTTGATAAAATAAAACGAAAGGTATATATGAAAATAAATAGAAAGTGTTAAAATTTTTTCTTTCCAAATGCTTTTATATAAAAATCAATTTTTCATCAACCTTAACCTATGAAAAATATTTATATATGTGATACTATGAAAAATATTTTATATATGTGAATTATTAATTAATAATTTATTACACACACACACACACACACACACACATATATATATATATATATA
>NW_017259302.1:1764105-1788700 GCF_001594045.1 Atta colombica
GAAAGTTTGTACCACAAACGATTTAAATTTAATAAATGTATACTAAAATTTAAATCTGTGTTTCAATTTTCCTTCAAAATCGGCACAAACTTTCCGGACAACCCAATACTTGTAAATTGTAAGACACATATTTATAAAATGACAGTAAAAATAAACAATTATATATTATTGAATGAAATTATTCTTTTGCATTAAATTAAAAAATATTTTATCATTTACAAAATTCAACAGAATTAAATTGAAAACCCCCTTTAATCAACAATTTTACAATTTAAATAGAACTTCTTTTAATCGCACATTTCAAATTTCCAGATGTAAATACGATATCATTTCACACAAAGTAGCAATGTATCCCAAAGACAAATGGACCGCGAGAGGAGACGAATCTATGAAAGATCACTTCCGACAAATTATCAGGAAACAAGGTTATGTTTGGGAATCACCAGCTATGATTCATTCGTGTTTCCAGGAAGCGAAACAGAATACGAATCGCGCCGTTTGCGTGTGCGCGGGAGCGGGATTGTGATCTTTATCCTCTGGCCACAAAGAGTGAGAGGATTCAGGGGAAGAACGCGCAGGTCCTTCGCGGTCACTGCTGGTCACTCCGAGTTGAACGTAGGCGCGAGCGAGCGCGGACGGCGTCGTGACAGATCCGTTCGTTCGGAATAACGTTCGTCACGAAGAGTTGACGACGAGGAACAACGGAGTCGTGAGGCAAAAGGATAGGTGTTACAACAAACCGAGTCTCGCGCCGCGTGCAAGAGACTTCGGGTAATCGATCGCAGGCGTCGGAGAAGTCGGGCAACCGAGTCAACCGAGTGGCGTCGCGACGCACGGCGTGCACGCTCGGCTTCCGTGGAACGTGTATCCGTATCGTCGGAGCCAGAGTCAGTATGGCCGTAGAACCTCAGCTGTTTTCACGTCACTGCCTACGTATCTGGTGAGTCGCTTCAACAAGAGGTTTCTTTTTTTTTTTCGTCGTTCGCGCGTGCTACTCGCGCTAACTTCTCGCCTTTCTTTCTCTCTGTCTCCCACCCTCTCTCACGCAACCAGTCACGCGCGTAAATGTGCGTGCGTCATGATCGCGATCGCGCGTCTTTACGAGCACCCCGTGCGAATGGCCTCGTAAGTATAAAACGCAACATCGCGTCGTATTGCCGCGACGGACAATCATTTATTCAAACGACCTCATCGACGTTATCGATGGCAAATACACGACGTTCCGAGCGTTTTCGAAGAGCTAAAAAATCGCCTATCACTCCGGGGTAAAACGTCGGAAATGAATCCGTGCGAATCTCGAGATGAGCGACGAAAGCGAATCGTTCTATTTTTTAATTTTAAAACGTGTCATACAACTCTTTCGATCATCGAAATTTCTAGATTGTGGCTTCGTGAATTGAAAATTTTGGGTAGTCAGAGATACGTGAAACTGGGAATTTTCTCGAAACATCAAACCAAAATCTACAATTCCGCGATCGAAATTGTGGAAAATACGAGGCGAAGTTAGACACGGTAGTTCATATTGATTATCTCGAATCTTCCGCATTACATTTTTCTGGAAAAAGATTTTTCTTTATCATAACCGTCACTTATTTCGCAAGAAGGGGTACGTTCAGGAAAAGTAACGATATTTAATATTATTTTATCTCTGCTTACACCGATATTAAATAAGAATAAAATGATATCTGGATATACTTGGGTAAAATTTCTGAACGCAAGAGGGTGGTTAATCAGTCCAAAGTTCTCGTATACTTTCTCGAGTATTTCGAACATTAGCGTTGCATTAGGGATTGAAATGTAAAAATTGAGATTTGTCTTAACAAGAAAAATAAATATATATTTGATGACAAGTCGGTATATTAACGCAGATTTATTGCATACCTGCCAAATTTAATAGAAAATAATAATTACTTTTTTCAGGCAATAATTACTTTTATCAAAAGTACTGTTATTATACTTTTAATTTAATATTTTAACCTTCAAAATAAATAATTTCCAATATTAAATTGAATTTTTGCAAAGGAAGAAAAGTGACCAAGTTAAAAGTATTTATAAAATTGTTTAGAAAAGAGGAAAGAAAAATTGTATATTTAAAAATTAATTATTTATTACGATAGTATTAAAAGTTAACTTAAAGCTAATCACAAATTGCTTGTTTCTCTAAAAGTTTTCAAATTCTCTAAAAGTAGTCTATAGTGTAGATATTAATTTTGTTATACTATTCGATTATCTCTATTTTAATTTGTAATTTTTTCTTTTTTTTTAGAAATATTTTAATTCGACTTGTATCACTTTTCCTGATTGAAGACCAATGTATGTTTTTTAGAACACATTTCGCACATAATTTAAAATTTGAAAAATTTTGATTTTTGTTACTCTTCTTAAGAGAGTCCGATATTCGGAAGAGCTATTTGCTTCTTATGCTTTATTTTTTAATAATCTTTAGAAAGCCGCGAGACATTATAACGTCTCAAAATCAATGTTATATTTTGCATTCGATTATATATAAAGAAAATCATAAGTTATTTAGACATAGATACCGCCGCAGATTCTTTGTGTTGAGATTTTTAAAAATATTTTAAGAAAATGTTAATTTTTATACAGTAAATATATTTGCATTAAATTGAATTTCACTATATTTGTGGATATATATTTTGTTGAAATAAATAAATAATAAAATAAATTTAATAAAAATATATTTATATTAATTATATACGTATATATGAAAATGATTTGGAAAATGAAATTTAAATTTTATATGTTGAATAGAAACATGTTCTTCTCTTTTTTAAAATATGCTTATCTTTCTAAGGTTAAACATATACATACATTTTTTCCTACAGTGAAATTTTTATTTTCTTTTTTTATTTAAGAAAAAAACCTGCAGTCTTCTAAAGATTAATTATTCGTAATTTGGGATTCTTTACCTATCGATTTGGAATGATCGATGATCAAGATAGAATGAATAAAAAAAAGAGGGAATATTAAAAGTCCGATATAAAGGATATTTTTATCGGTGCAAGAAAAAATAGAATAGATTGACATTTACAAGAAAATGAAAAAAAATGATGATTTGTTTAATATTATTATGTAGTATTTTGTATCGGTTTTACTTTTTCGTCCGTTATTTGATTGATTCGTTTATTTCAATAGACAAAATCTTTATATACTAAAAAGGAAATGCATTTAATACGTATATAATTATACGTTCAAACATTTATTATTTGCAATTTATTGCAAATTAATAATATTAAATTTTATTTTTATCTTTTATAATCATAAAAACGATCTTAGAATAAAAATTCGATAACGACGCTGTTCTTTGGCGTAATTTTTAATCTAATTTTTTTCATGAAATTTTTTATGAGTTCTAAATTAGATTCTTGAAATTAAATGAATATTTTGTGTGAGCAAAACTCTGTAAGATTTAACCGAAGAATATAATATTGCAGGGGTGAACACAAATAACTGAGAAGCAATCTATTAATCATAGATTTGATTAAGTTTCAATCGATTTTCCAAATGGAAATGCCGGGCGTTGAACGCATATTCAAATTACGATTTATAATTTCCATTAATAGCTATATCAGCGAATTTTTTTTCTGAATCATTCTGAACGAATTTTATGGTTTTTCATAGATTTTTCTCATAGATTTTTAGGTACTGAACACGAATTTACTTTCTAAAGGAAGATGTTAAAAAGGGGTCAGAAAAACTATCCAAAGTAGTCCAAAATTTACAAAAAACATTATTTCTTTTACTTATATTTTTTTTGAACAAAAATTGGCTCTTTTTTTAACATCCTCCGAAAAAGAACAGATTTTTGTCTAAAAGATAAAAGATAATGTTTTTTGTAGATTTTTACTCCCTGAATACGAGTGATAAAGTTATTAAAAAGTTCATGCGTTTAGAGAACTCTCGAAAATTATAAGAAAAAATATTAAAATTTGGATAAATAACATGATGTTTGTGATCTTAATTTTTGAAGTGTCACCCAAACGCTACGAACTTTTTAATAATTTTATCATATCCAGAAAGTCAAAATCTATAAAAAAACAATATTTCTTTTACTTACATCTTTTTGGTCAGCAACATTCTTCTTTGCCTATCCTGTCACAATTTTGAGAAAAATGGCATCAAAGATGTCAATAACGATTTTTGTGACGTTGTAATGGCATTAAATTTAAAAAAAATTTCGTTAATGTCTATAAAAAAAAAGTATCAATCGTATCAATGTTTAGCTTTAAAATACATTTTTTTTTATTCAATTCCCATTAAACTTAAAAAATGCGTTTATATATTTCCAACTCGATCTACGACTGAAATGAGATTCAAACTGAAATGATATTTCAATATCTCTATCGAGATAAAGAATCTGGATGGAGAAATCCGAATTTCGAATATCTAAACTTTCAATATAGACTCTCAACAGAGAATCTATAACTATTTCCAATTTGATTATTTGAAAATCTCGGTGACATCAATCCGCGATCAATCATGTCATTCTTATTGTATCTCGACCCACCCGTCACAGGTCGTCATATAGTACTACCTCGGATTGACTGAAGCGAAATAGGATATAACGATTTCACTCTGTGGAATACAGAGGTGGATAGTGCACGAAGGGGATTGAAGGGTTCGAAGGTTACGACGGGCCATAAGCAACGTTTTGTTGACGTAAACGAAGTGTGAGGGCTAGGTCAGTGATCAACATTTCGAATATCGTGACTGTTAATTTGTTGACTTCGAATGACAATTTCTAAGTTCGCATAACGGACGAATTGTTTGTCGATTTGCTCTGCAAACAGCGCTATTTCGCTTCGTATATAAGTGAGATATAATCTATACTCTAAGCTAAATAATCTATATCTATTCACTAACTGTCGATTTCCTCGATTAAGCTGAAGAAAAGTCAAAGTTCCCTGAAATATCAATGACTCAAGACGGTGAATATGTATCAGCGTATATACATTAATAAAACAGGAATGAGCGATCTGTTTGGAAGATTGAAAATATTTCATATAATTTCTGTTATACTGCCATTTCTTTAATTACGAATTATTGTTTTAAATTTATTGATTTTCTCTTAATCTCTTTTGTGAATCGGTGACTCCATCTGAAGTCCTCTATTTTAATTTTATAAAAACTACTCGCTCAATTTTTATGAAATTTTATCTATAGATAATTTGATAATGTTTTATTCAAAACTGAGATTAAAAATAAAAAAATAAAAATGATAAATTCAATATATGTGTGGCGGAAGAAGAATTTTTAAAAAATTATTTAATCATCATAAGATTTTTTAGGGAGTTTTTTATTGTAAAATAACAGTTTCCAATTTCATTTTATTTGAAGTTAGTTAGTGCTAATTTCCAAATTGACTCTTTTAAACTCTGATCACGAACCGTTTGTGGAGATTACTATCGTTTTGAAATTTAATATTTTCTGGCTATATTCCAAACTCGGAAAATATCAAAAATCTTCTAAAATTGAATTTCACTCTAATCAGGTTTTATGAAATTTAAATTCTGAGAACAGAATCGATTTCAGAGATCTCAAAAACCTTTAGAAAACAAAATTTTCCATAAGTTACTTTATAATATTTCCATAAATATCGAAGAAAACTGGTCCTCAAAAGATTAGTAGAAATATATATCAGTATCAATATAAATCAGAAATAGAAACGAACTTTGAATCCCCTTAATCATGTATGTATAATTAATAAAGGTATGTTCTGCATATTTCAAATTAATTTTTAACGAAATATTAGAAGAAAGGCTAATTTTTCTAATTTTTCATAAGATTTATTTGATGCGCTATTAAAAATTCCAAAAAAATTGTGAAGGTAGATAATGTGTTATTTGTTTAGAATTCAAAATTATTTTAAATTAGACGCTTGTCGAAATTGACTACTTCATTTTATAAACATTCTCTGTTATAGAATATTGGTTATTCAATTAACTCGCTTAAACAATTAAAAAAGTTATTCCCTTCGAGAATCGTTACATATACACAATATATGTGTAGATTGTACGTAATACATGTAAATATATACGTGCGCGGAGTTGTTAATGTTCTAACATAAATTTACGTATCGAAGCGTATATATTCAATATGTGCTTCGATAAACGACTAAATTCATGTTTTAAGATATTAACGCTCTCACATATATACATGTATGTACAATATGTACATGCATTGACACTTTTAGCTGGGCAAATTGAAATGAATGGATCGATAAGAACTTAATTTTGTAAAGTCACATATCTCCAGAAAGACTCATTATTTTATTCCATAAATAAATTTTATTTAATTAAAAAATTAGGTCTTATGGATAAAGCTCTTTGGAGAACACGGATAACAAAACGTTCTTCGTGACTTTTTCATGAACTCGGAAAATTAGATGTCGTGCCTAATAAAAATCTTCCTCCAGGAGGAATCTAAATTGGTCAAGAAATCTACGGAAGGAAAGGAAGCAGGAAAGCAGCTAACTCATTCGTACATAATAATATCGTCACCTTCATTCAATAACTTCGTTTTACGGCGACAACAAGGAGACTCGCCTCGTTGAATCTTCTATAACCTGAAATTTTGTTCTCTTGAAGTATCTTGAGGCATATTCCGAGCGTCGGCGTCGCTTCCTCGCGCGAATGTGTTACATATAAAGGAATCCACCCCCGAGGGGAGAGAGATGGCAGCGCATCGGTGTCAAATGGCTGCGCGCGAAAAAGGGATGATTTTTGTATGGCTAATCGACGTCGACATCGAAGAAAGTGGGCATCAGGGCCTTCCAATAACATGTGTAGGCACATACCTGTATATGTGCATGCGCGCGCGGTACCGTCGGCGATGTCGTGGGTATCTTTATTTATTGATTGCTCCGTGGAAATTGGCCGGCGCCGCCTGCGTCGCATCGGTCGATCGTCGGGTTGCAGGCTGACGTCACTCGGTCTGCCTCCGCGAGCTATTGATTTTCTCCCTCCCCCCAGACGCGACGCGATTGGTCCATAAACCGAGAAAGCGGCCAGACACGGCCCTGGACCACCACCGTGTTGTCGATCGACGCGCGCAACCTTTGTATTTTATATATGTATAGTTAGGTACACGTGTGTGTGTGCGTGCGTGTGTGTGTGTTTGTGTGTGAGAATGAGTGAGTGAGGTACACGTGCGAACGTAAATGTATGTGTGTGCGCGCGCGCGCGCGCGCCACGTTGATTCCAATTCAACTACTACCAATACCATCTTCTGGTGTTACATCGGTGTTACGATGCCATCCAAGAGGCAGGAAGAACCCCCAAGTGTTGCGGGGGTGCGATAAGCCGTGCTCGAAACGCGCTGAAGAAGGATGACGCGGTACGATTCGCGTTGACCCTCGTTCGAAGGTAAGCTGTCTAGCTGATAACCGATTAATCGGCCTCGCAGCATTCCCAAGCACAACTCATTACTTAGCCTTGGTGACCGGACTCATCGCACACTTCGATAAACTCGCACATCACTAACTTCCGTCCGCGCGCGCATAACGAAAGGAGAAGGGAGTGTGACCTCCAAAGAATTTCTTCATTTTTTCGCGAAATGAGATCTTCCGTGAGAATGCCGCGAGGTGACTTACGCGAGGACTTACGTAGTTGAAATTCAGGTGAAGTGATATCGAAGGTCCGACATACCTTTGAGTTTCATTTAACTTTGCCAGATGGCTACGTCAATTCTAACTTCACATTACTTCTCTTTCTCTATTCAGGCAATGTAGATCAATAATTCTCAAATGAAACTGACCGAACTTGGTCACAGAATTCCTTTTGACGAAATTCTTAAATAGACTAAACTCTTCCTAATATATTCTTCCTAATATACAACATCATGTTCAGTTTTCCTGACGATCCATCTTAGAAATTCGTTTTAATCACGATGGTACGGTTTTCTTCTCGTAGAATCATGAGAATCGCTATCATAAAAGAATTATGATCTATTAACAAACTTTATAATGTGGTATGAGAGGAGCTTCAGACAGCTTTAATTTTTTAGGCCGATATAATTAATCCCTTTAGGATCATAATTATGTAAAATGTGCCAGATGAGAATATTTTTCTTGTATATGATGTATGAGAATAGGTCGAAAAGTTCTCCGTCTGATAAAGAAAACACATGATTTTTAACAAAATATTTTTTTTTTATTTTTTAACATAGTCCTTTCAATTTATTCCAACAATTCTAACTTTTTCAATACCGTGTGCATAATACAATTTCTCTATAAGCTTTCGAAATAAGTGTTAATTTCATAAATTACTTTAGTATTTGAGTCAAATCTTTTTCCTACGAGTCATTGATTGCGGTCTGCAGAGAAAACTAATCAATGAGCACTTAATGATTTTTTAATATGATTGGTTCTTGTTTTTTAATATTTCACTAAATCTAACAAAGAATTTGTTACAACTATTCAGAATTCGATTCTTTGAAATATGTTATTAATACAAAACTCTAAGAGACATATATTTTTATCCAATTAATCCTTATTTGTCGATCCAATTTGAGATTTAAAAGGTGAAATAGCCCTTCAAAACTAATATTACTTATTATATTTAATTACTTATATCTCATTCGAATCAATTATTAATAAAAGTGAAATATATAAAAAAATGTTTTAGACAAAACTTTTATGGTTTTTATATACTTAATAACTATGTATTTAAATTTTTCGAAAATGTAATATAATATTTAAAAAATATCTCATCGCCATTAAGTTTTAAGGAGTTGTTTTATTTCTTAAACCTCAAATTAAACTGGTATAAAAAAATACATAAAAAAATACATCTTTAGATTTTTATTGATTATTTAACAACATAAGAAGAATCGAATCGGTTCCAAACAGTTGTGACAAATAAGTGTAGGACTCAATCATATTAAAGAATCACTGAGCGCTTACTGATCTACTTTTTCAGCTGAACGCAGCCATGTTTCTTCATATTTGGAAGGAAGAAAATTCAACATGATAAGATCCATAAAAAATTCAGTTATTGGATCATATCTAAATCCTTAGAAATGTTCATTTAAATGCGTTTTTAATTGACTATTAAGCGGCGTCTGCAATGAAATTTTAAGCATATGCATGCATATGAAATTTATGCATATGAAATTTAAATTTTAAACCTTAAACCGTACGAAATTGTTCAATCACAGTCGAATTTGAAGAGAATAATGACATCAATGATCCTACGACTGTTTACAATTCTTATTGTAAACTCCATCCCCTGGTGAAAATAAGAATCAGAGCGTAAGTCGAATGTAATGGAAGAGTAATAGAAGTGTAAACGAAGCTTCTACGAGGCGAAAATTGAAACAACGGAACGTAAAAGAAGCATAAATGCCCCTTTTATGTTTCGTTGTTTCAATTTTTGCCTCCTAGAAGCTTCGTTTACACTTCTATTACTGTCCCATTATATTCGACTTACGCTCCGATTTTTTTTTTATCAGGAGCATTACTGATCGATCATTCAACATAGTATTATGGATTTTTTCAATGACTTCGTCAATCGTAGCGGTTTTTGGATGATCTGTACGTTCACCATCATTTATGGACATATGACCACGTTAAAAATTCAACAGCCTATTTTTTAATAAATTTTTTTGAAAACATTGATGAAGATAACATTGACTGTGCCAAAGTTGAATCAAGCTCGTTTTTTATTTCTGGCGTTAAATCTTTTAAAATGAAATATTTTATCACTGTGTGATATTCGATTTTTTATTCATTAAAAAAAATCCATTAAGAAAAACCAAAAATTAGTTGCTTTACGTAATTGAAATAAAGAAACTAATGAATGTATTTGTCTGAAGTTTTGACAGTCTTCTACAGGATAAAAATTATCTAAAATTGTAACAGTTTAATACTTTTAGCGTCATCTCTGTGTCAGGTCGAGAACTTTTCGAACTACCCTCGTATATGAGTCATCATTTCTCTACGCAGCTTCATCAGAGGGTAAGAGTGGCCATAAACATCGCTTTTCCACCCTTCCACCTTCAATAAATGACACGTCAATGCGAAGGTCGTTTAAAGATTTTCTCCTGGAATGTAACAACTGATTGCATGTACCGTTTTAAGATCTTCCAGAGATTTTGATATGCAAATCATTCTAAATGATAATCATTGAAAACAATTCTCACGCGAAATTTTCATGCTGTGCAGTCTCCGAGATCGAACCTCTAATTGTCGAGATTAATGAGATAAATCTTGATGATTAAATTTTCAGATAGTAGGATGGATTATTATATGATTTTGTACGCGATAATCAAATCAATCGCTGACTTTTTTACAAAAGCCCGTATTTAGAACGCTTCACTATATCTATGTTTAATACCTTTTAAAGGCATACAATGCAGACGCCATTGTAAAAGCTAGAAGATAATAATAACCAATGTCTCTTGCATGCAAAGACCAGTGCAACTCCACATAATAACACGGGAAAATTGTTTTGTATTGTGTGTGATATGAAACCAGAAAATAATGTGATGCAGAAACATGCGTCTAATACTCATTTCAATGTAGATTAATTTTGATCTTGGTTTCATTTATTTTTTATCTTTTTCTATGTTGTGAGAATTAGAAAAAGATAAGGAATAAATTACAAGTTAATCTACATTGGTAAAAATAAACATAATATATTAAAGATGTTTGAAATATTATTGTCTCGTGTGACAGTAATATTTCAGAGTGTTTCATCTTTCTAATAAACTTTCCGAATCGTTTGAAACAATTTATGGGAAATTACAAGCTGTCGCGATATTTTCGAAACTTTCGACGTTCACACGAAGTTGCTCATAAATTATATTCTCTGCCAAAATTGGTTCTTCGACATTAATTAAGAAAATTAAGGTACGGCTGAAATTGATTCAATCAGAAATAGATAAGGAAATTATATATAATTTGCATTGTTGGACAGACATTTTTTTTTATGTATTCTTTAGGACATATTGAGAACATTTGAAATATTATTATTTTATGTGACAATATTTCGCGAAAATAGTTTTCTTTTTAGCGTTTTTCGAACTTTCCGGACCATTAGAAACAGTTTATAAAAAATTATGAACTTTGTCGTGATATTTGTGAAATTTTCGACACACACACACACACGCGCGCGCGCGCGCACACAATGTAGCTTATGAATTAGGTATATTCTCTACCGAAATTGCTTTATCAGTATTAATTAAGAAAACTAAAATATGACTGCAATTAGTTAAAATATTTTTATCTGTACGATTATTTAAAGAGTTAAGCGGCTCTTTTATAATTAAATTTATTTAATTATTTCAAAGTTGTTTATAAATCAGATTTATTTAATCTTTTCATTACTTTTTTTAGCTTATATATGATGGCTGTCATTCAAACCGGGTCACATAAAAATTTTGTAATAATGAGTGTTAACGTATATTAAAGCTTTATTAATTATACCACATATAAAAACTAAATATAAAAACTGTCGATCTCTGCTGTTTATCTCACTTAACGATATGATCATTGCAGTTTTAAAATGCTGATAAAAATAATCCAGAGTAGCACTTGCTTGATTTATTGACATTCCACATTTTGAAAACTAAATGTGATGTCATTATTAATGAAAAATCTATTCTTTTTTTGTTTTTTTTTTTTTCATTTTGCATGATAATCGACTGATTAATGTTTAATAAATTCTCTCTGTGTTAATTTATTAGTATTCTGCTATTATTCGACATGATCCCATATATCAATATAGTCTTTCCTCTTTCGCTATTAAAGAATTAATGACGTAAATCTAATGGAGACACTTGATCGTGTCTAAAAATTTATTAAATTTATTTGCATCAATGTCTCGTATAATCCCATTATCAAAATTTACTTGTGTAGCGTATCATTCTAATAAAATCAGTTGAAAGTTTGAATGACTTTTCATTATTATATACATATATACAGGAAGCTAGCAAGAGACGCGATATCTCTCTGAGATATCTTCTATTCATTGGCATGAACTAGATAAATGTGCGCCTGTGAGACATTAAATCTACCTTTTCCTTGCTTTCACATATGTACGTATACATGAACACGAAAAGTCTAAATTTGCTATAAAATAAAAGGATAAATAAAACCTCGGTGAATTCATTGCATCGCAATGAATGCTACATCAAGATTGACAAACTTAAATTTGTGCCACCTACTCTTTAATTAGCTTGCTTCTATTTTTTGTTTTTAACCGGAGTCGGTTCACTTTGTGAAAGATATTGGCGTCCGCCTACATGACCCTTGTATTTCGTGCCTCAAGTCATTCAGCGCGAAAATCATGAGCTTGCAGTTGCGCGCGTGGCAGAACAAACATTACAACCCCTTACAGAAGCCGCCTACAAGGCGCTCGCGCGCGTGCCATGGCACCCATCTCCTCCCCCTGGTGACGGTTAAAATGTGGCACGGTAACCTGAGACATAGGGTACGACGTGGGGATGCTTTAATTTAATAGGGTATAGGATATTTTTATTCTTTTACGAATATTAAATATGTATAATAAAAAATTTTATGGAGAGTGAAAATGTTGTAGTGAATTATGCAAATCCCATGAAAATATAAAGAAAGATGATGTAGTCTACACACGTGGACTATTTTTCGTTTACCTTATTTTTTCTAAAATGTATAGAAAGTCTAAAAATACTGATAACTTAAAAAATTTGAGGAAAAAATGAATTAAGGGGTTAAGAAAGAAATTAGACTGTTAAACATTTTACAATTTCTAAATAGATAGCTATATAATATAAAAAAAAATAAATAGTATTTTATTTAATTTCATTTATTTAATTTCAACTTAAAATACGAAAAATTATATAAAATTCTTCAATTCAATGTTATAATTTATTTTATAATTATCAGATAAATGTCATCGCATTTGAAAAACGGAATGGATGCGTATTAATTATTCTTATTGACTACATTAAAAATTTCAGGTATTTTGATTGTCGAAAAGAATGCGTTTTTCTTAGAAGGAAGTATCGATACCCGTGTTCGGTTCGATAACGAAGGGGTAGAAAGATAGCAGTACCCTACTAAACTTAACTAAGCATCCCTACTCTAGACGCACACGACTTCGCGTCCCCGACGACGACGATAACGACGACGACGAACAAGATAGTACGCAGGCGCCCGCGGTGTAACATCGTCAGCACTCGCTACGACTCCGGGGTGGTGTTGCAACGGGGGTGGCGAAGCCGAACGTCTGCTCGGCGAACGACAGACAGCAGGCAGTGCAGGGTGGCTCGTAACTCGTATGCGTGCGCGCGAGTATACACGCGTTATAATGTCCGCCTACGTGGCTACCGAGGTTCTCGCGGGTCGCGGATCGTTCAACGGATGGCCGACGTAGTGACGTAGAGTGAAGTGGAGAACGCCGTTGTACCGCGAGGAATCGTCGCGAGTGTTGTCTGCGAATCTCTTCTTCTTGTCTTGTTCGTACATTATTTTTTTTTCTTCACGCGAAAGGGAAAGGATCTTGAATCGTGATCAAGATATCCTCGATCTCGGCACTCCCGCTTGACTGCTCCCCTTTGGCGTTCTCTTTCTGCCGAGAAGAGGTAAGTCCGACGTCCATACGATGTCGTATCCTCTGAGCGTGAAGACGATCGATCGTAAAAATCCACATATACACCGTGCCCACCATTCCCCGCCTCACACCCCTTCCGGACCTTCCTCCGGCGAACTACACTCGGATACGCTGTCGTATCGATCATGCTGCTGCCGTGATGGATGTTTTGCACGTCGATTACAGGAACGGCCTTGTCACAGAAGGGACGTTTCTTCCGGAAATCTGATCGTTGATCATCCCTTCGATTTCCTCAAAGCTGTTACATCGCAGTCTTTTAGATGAGCCTCCGCGTGTTTTTTAACACCCTCGAGAAATGACAGGCTCTACCAGATGCTAGAGTTCGAAACTCCTTCGATTCTTATTTTAATATTCTTAATACTGCCCAGCAAATTTTGTACATCTGTTATCATATACATTTCACAATACAATTTTTATAAACATATATATAATGATAAAATATTGCGCAATATGATAAATAATTTATGAAAATAAAAATTATTATTGTATAGCACACTTTTTACTTAGTTGTGTAGCCATTTAAAATTCTATTAGATATTTATTTTTAATAAACATTTAAAAATTTTGATCTTAGTCACCAATGATCTATCATGTCAATGTGTTGACATTTGTAAAATTCACACTAGTGTTTAATGTGAGAAAAATGCGTTATATATTTAATAAATTATCCATAAAAATGTAAACATATTACATTTTTGTTTTCTGCCAGTAGCGAATAACCGATTTATTTCAAGGAGAAATTTTCTTCCCCTTATCTTATTATCCTTCCTTATTCTTCCGTTATTTCGTTTCCTACTATCCTTTTCTCTTCTAATTATCCTGTTCTTCCATTATCTCATTAAGCATTATTCATTTATAATAATCTTCTCATAATTTATAAATAATCAGATCTTAGTTTAAGTCGAAACTTCTTAAATAGTAATGAATAGCTTATCGAGAAGCAAATATAATTCTCTTTTTTGTTAGAAGAAATATAAGTAAGAGTAAATTTAATTAGATAGTCCCTCCCTGAATCGTTACCGCAGTATCATACCGTTAGTATCGTATATTGAAAAGCTTCTCTCGTCTTGTTAGTATCCGTCGGATTCGATTATGCATTCATGCGAATTTTCACGTAAGACGTCACAACTCCTGATAACTAATTTACACACGTAAGTTACGCAATTTCTATTCCTTCAAGTTCAATCCTTTTGAAATTTCAATGGAAGTATTGACAACTGGTTGTCATCCATCAACTTGCAGACAATTAATATACTCTTTTAAATATCACACGAAAAATAAAATTTAAAATGAATAAATTTAATAAATCCAAAAATGAAACAATCTTAAATAGACAAATTTAAATAATACATCGAAAAAGAGAATATTTTTTTGCACTTTGACAATATTAACTTACACTTGTACGTATTTAATAATAGGTACATATGCATTAATACTGACGTATTTGTATATAATATATTAATATGTCGTATTTTTTTTAATTATCGACCTACACGCACAATTTTCTGAGCAATGCATGAATGCATTATCTCACATACTCCTCGCATCGACATATAATGACGTCAATATACCTTCATAATATATGACATCCATCATTTGTATTAACGATATTGATTTGTGAATATTTATAGAAAATTAGACGAGTTTGATTCTTCATTAAGTTTTTTTTCTGACATAATTTGATATCATGAGATTTGATCGGCTACTAATCGAATATTTGGAAAATTGATTTGTTTAGATTATTTTTCTTTTTCGTTCATTCTTTCCTGCAAACGCTCGCCGATTAATTAAAATAAATATTTCATCTCTCGCATTAATATGACACGTCTTCAGTTTTCTACAAATATAGATCAGTCACAGTACTAATTAATTATAATAATTCTCCTGTATCCGATAATTCACGTATTTCTGGATGAATCAATGGCCCGTACAAGTTTCCTACGATGCTTGTAAATATATATCTATAAAGTGTTGTTATCATTTGATCGGCCAATAATTACGTGAATTCAAACGTTGAAATCTTTTATGTCTAATGAGACATAACTAGACAACATAAATTTAAATTTAACAAAAGTACGGATCAATCTTATATGATCATTAAAAATGTAAAGTGATACATATTTAGTTTCAGTGGTTTAGGTCAACGATTAATGATCCCTACGTAAAAAATATATTTCACATACGATAAAAAAATAAATAATGTATATAAATATTTTAATTATATTTTAATTATCTATAAATAAATATCTAATACAAACATGTAATAAAAACACATTTGAATTTTACATAATATTTACATAATAAGTCTGATACAAAATGATCCGTCTGATTTCAGTAGTTTAGATCAATGATTAACGATCCCATCAATCAATGATCCCTGTATGAAAAATTTTATACTCAAGAAAAATATATACTACGGCATTTTAAATATAATAAAAAACACTACATATGAACCTTACATAAAAACAAGTTTCCTTCCTTAAAAACAAGTTTGATATAATAAATCTGATGTAACAAGTCTGATGTAATCTATCTAGTTTCAGTGGATTATATCAGCAATTAACGATTTCCGTATCTGATAAAGATATTTCACACACAAAAAAATATACTTTGAATTAATATACTTTGAATAAATATATTTTGAATTTAATAAAAAGACACGTGAATCTTATGTGATCTTTAAGAATAAGTCAAAATCTGTTGTAAGTGAACTATCTAGTTTTAATAGTTTAGGTCAATAATTAACAATTCCTGCTTGTAAAATATTTATACAAAAAAAATCTACATTTAAATTTAATGAAAAGACATAGATCTTACATGACATGTAAGAACAAGTGGTAAAGTGATTTATCTAATTTTAATAGTTTAAGTCAACGATTAACTACACGAAAAATATTTCGCGCATGAAAAAATATACATTCATTTTTAATTTAACAAAAAGACACAATCTTACGATTCTTAAGAATAAGTCTGTTGTAAAGTGATCTATTTGATTTCAGTGGTTTAAGTCAACAATTAAAGACGTGAAAAATATTCCGCGCGCGAATATATTGCGTAAACTGCGCGCTACGTTTTTTTTTTATTCTTTCTTATTCATCTCCATGGAAAAGTATCGGAATAATATATTAATAACTGAGATATATTCTTAGATATGAAGACTATAGAGTAGTTTCGTAGCAGGTTTTTTGCCGCGTACTTGCAATAAACGATATTAAACGTAAAATTAATTAATTCGACAATTACCGAGACGTTATTTTGTTATAGAGAGACGAGTGAGAGAGGAAATTATCGCCAGCACCGCCGCCGACTTGATCCGACGTTAAATTAAAAAGAGAAGAAAAAATAGGAAAAATGTCGTCGGTTAAGGTGGCGGTGAGGGTACGGCCCTTCAACTATCGCGAGGTCAGTCGTCAGGCACAATGTATCATAGAAATGACGGGGAGTACTACTTGTAAGTACTACTTCTAACATGCAGCTTAAATCGAACAATTTATGAAATAATTATCAGTTTATCGTTCGTGTATACATTTGATTCGTTACTTTTTCTTTTGCAGCCATAGTGAATCCGAAAGCTACACCAGGAAGCAAAGAAGCGATCAAGAGCTTCAATTATGACTATTCCTACTTTTCTATGGACGTAAGTACTTTTTCAATATAATAGTTATTGACGTGATACCCTTATGTTTAATTGGAGTAAAATTTAATTTTTAAATTTTTTAAATTATTACAGCCAAATGATGAGAATTACTCATCTCAGCTCATGGTTTATAAGGATATCGGTGAAGAAATGTTGGAACATGCTTTTGAAGGTAAATATTAATTAACAATAAAAGACATTTTTTCTAACTATTTGTTTAAAAAATCGTTTAAAGAAATAATTAAGACAATATTGTATTTTAAAGGATGTAAATGACTTAATAATTTTTTTATGAAAAACGATTGTAAATAATCATATGTTATTAACATTTTATTAATCATATGTTATTAATAATTTTAGTTCTTAGATAAACTTATAAAGATCATTGTCTTTCAAAGCGAAATTTGGTTAATTTGGTTTTACTAATAACAAGGTATAATTCTCTTTATTTTTTTTGCGATGCAGGCTATAACGTTTGCATTTTTGCATACGGTCAAACTGGCGCCGGTAAATCTTACACCATGATGGGTAAGCAAGAAGAAGGGCAGGAAGGAATAATACCACAG
This sequence comes from Atta colombica, assembly GCF_001594045.1. Taxonomy (NCBI): domain Eukaryota; kingdom Metazoa; phylum Arthropoda; class Insecta; order Hymenoptera; family Formicidae; genus Atta; species Atta colombica. The sequence continues at coordinate 1,781,919 of NW_017259302.1, forward strand.
ATTTGCAAAGATCTGTTTAGAAAAATCAGTTACACATCTAATGAGCGATTGAAGTACTCGGTAGAAGTGAGTTATATGGAAATCTATTGCGAGAGGGTACGCGATTTGTTAAATCCGAAAAATAGGGGAAATCTTCGAGTAAGAGAACACCCTCTTTATGGACCTTACGTCGAAGATCTTTCTAAGTTAGCTGTATTATCATACGAAGACATTCACGATCTCATAGACGAAGGTAACAAGGCCAGGTTGGTTTCATGTTCAGTAACTGAAATTTTACAAAAATTATTTTTATAGCACTAATACGTGCACAATATGTGTTGAAATATATTCTAGAACTGTCGCAGCAACCAATATGAATGAAACATCTAGCAGATCACACGCAGTTTTCACGATATTCTTTACACAACAACAACAGGATAGTACCACTGGTTTGATGACGGAAAAAGTTAGCAAAATATCGCTGGTCGATTTAGCCGGATCCGAGAGAGCTGATTCAACGGGTGCGAAAGGGACACGATTGAAAGAAGGAGCTAATATTAATAAGAGTTTGACGACTCTCGGGAAAGTTATCAGTGCCCTGGCCGAAATTGTAAGCATCATACTTTGCTCAAATCTGTGTGTTACATTAAACATTGAATTTATCTTACATTAGATATTATATTTTTGTCATTATTTTACTTGTTTGCTACTTTGGATTGTTAGGCGGTAAGTTCAGTAAAACTAATACTATAATTCAAAGAATATTTAATTATAATAAGTATTACACGTTAAAATAATATATTTAATTGTAATATTTTGGATGTAATATATTTTGTGCAATATATTGAGTGCTTTCCATTTAGTCGGCACAAACATCATTCTATTTTTCGTGACATTCAGAGAGTAGCAAAGATAGAAAGACACTTGTTTCGATTTATAGATTGTAGATTTGTGATAGATTTACCAAATGAAAAGCATAATGATTATCGACAAATTTGTGTTTCTCTATAGGCAACAAAAAAGAAGAAGAAAGCCGATTTTATACCATATAGAGACTCCGTTTTAACATGGTTATTGCGGGAGAACTTGGGCGGAAATTCAAAAACTGCTATGATTGCAGCAGTTAGTCCTGCCGACATCAATTACGATGAGACGCTTTCAACCTTACGGTAAAATTTATTATTTACTACATATTTTTCGAACTAATTCTTTAAATTTAAATGACTTAATTAAACGTTTAATTAATGATTAGATCTAGCAGGCTTACGTTTTTGTTTACAGATACGCGGATAGAGCGAAACAAATTGTCTGCAAAGCCGTGGTCAACGAAGACGCGAATGCCAGACTTATCAGAGAACTCAAAGAAGAAATACAGAAATTACGCGAACTTCTAAAGCAGGAAGGCATCGACGTACAAGAAGGTAAATTAAAAACATTTTTAGAAAATTATTAGAAACCATAACATTAAATTGAATTAGAGGACTTTTTATTATAAAAAGCATATACAGACAAGGACAGACTATATATAGATATGCTAAATTGAATAATGATCAAATATAAATCTTAAATTATAATCGTCTATTTAAATTCGCGAAATATGCAGAATATTGAAGTACTATTCATAAATATAACTTAAGTTATATATAATATAAGTTATAAATATAACTTACTTTATCTATTAGTTGACTAGTATAATAATAATAATTGCATAGATTATAACAGAAATTATTCAGAGAATCACAATGCTGATTGCACGTGTTGCAAACGTGAATTCTTAGCTGCTATAAACTAATTGCAATTGCACAGCGCGCGACAGGCAATCCATTCACATAGTATTCTTCTCTTTGTTTTCCTTGCGCTCGACGTAGGGCCAGATGGCAAAGTTACATACGAAAAGAAAGAACCTAGTAAGTAAAAATGCTAACAATCCATTGCAAGCAAAAAGTACAACCAGGACGGGCATCTCTTGCGCCTCTTTTGTAAATATTTTGTTGTTATATTTTATTTATGCGTTCTTATTTCATCGCTAAGCGCATAATATTTGTTATTGATACATCAATCTTCTTAATTTTTGTATGTTTGCTTCGCGAATTTCTTTATTTTTCTTTCTTTTTTATCACTGTTTGTTCATTACTGTATGTCTTGTTAATGTCTATTAATTGCGCTTCCCTCTCTCATATATTTCACAATTAGTACTTTTTTGACAATTCTTAAAATTTAAATGAAAATCTAAATTAATATAATTGATTATGCTTCTATTTATAAAAGCAAAAAATGTATTTTAAAAATAAAATATTACATTTATGAAAGAGAAAATTTGACACAATGAGGATGCCAAATTAATTGAATTTATTCGAAAGTGTTTATTCGAAAAATATAATAGATATCAAATGGCGATTAGATCATGCTTATATTTATTAGAGCATGCCGGTGCTCTGTAAAAAAGTATCAGTTCACTAGTTATGTTTCTAAATTTTTAGAATGAATATGTAGCAACAATACAAACTTTACAGCTTCAGAAATACTTCTCTTCATCAGCCACTGCTTTAATTATGGCTTTTGATGTTTACACGACTCACGATACCGACTCTGACGCTTGCTATTTTTAATATTACAACCGCCGTTTTCTCGACTCCTAACGGTCTTCATTTTGCAGGGGATGAAATTATTAGAACGAACAAGCGAAATGAAGAAGACACTAAGGAAACTCGACCAAGAATTTCTTCTCATACTACATCCACCATTGCCGAAGAGGCGGTTGAACAATTGCAAGCGTCTGAAAAATTAATCGCAGGTACGTATCTGTAAACTGCGATTATTCTGATAGTCTTTTTTATTCTTATCTCATTAATAATCAATTCAATAAATATGTAATGCGAAAAACAACAAATATTCTTATAGTAGGTATTCTTTTTATTTGATTCTTTACTTTTGTTTTAGAACTGAACGAAACATGGGAAGAGAAGTTAAAGCGAACCGAATCAATTCGCTTGCAACGTGAGGCAGTTTTCGCCGAAATGGGAGTCGCTGTGAAAGAGGACGGAGTCACAGTGGGCGTCTTCTCCCCTAAAAAAACACCGCACTTGGTAAATCTGAACGAGGACCCTCTCATGTCAGAATGTTTGATCTATTACATCAAGGATGGATTCACACGTATTGGTAGTGCCGAGGCGCACGTACCTCAGGATATCCAGCTATGTGGCCCACACATACTTAAGGAGCATTGTGTTTTTGAGAACCATGAGGGGATTATAACTCTGATACCGAAGAACGGAGCCTTGATTTATGTCAACGGTCGCGAAGTAACTGAGTCACTTATCCTAACGACTGGCTCACGTGTCATCTTGGGAAAAAGCCATGTTTTCCGATTTAATCACCCAGACCAAGGTATGCAATACTTGGACTTATTTGTTAATGAATTATAAACATTTAGTGGAATGTATGAATAAAATATTGTATCTCTGTGTTCAATTATGCAGTACGTGAACGGATAGCGAATGGCTCCCCGGCGGAAACTCCTGGCAATAACGAACCATTAGCAGACTGGAATTTCGCACAGGTCGAGCTATTAGAAAAACAGGGAATCGATTTAAAGGCTGAAATGGAAAAAAGATTACTTGTACTGGAGGAACAGTTCCGTAAAGAGAAGGAGGAAGCTGATCAATTGTTTGAAGAGCAGCGAAAGGTATATATAATATGAATACATCATGTCTTTTTAATAATGTCGTTTAATTGATTTTTTTCTGTGAATAGAGCTACGAAGCACGGATAGATGCTCTACAGAGGCAGGTGGAAGAACAAAGTATGACCATGTCTATGTACAGCAGTTATACACCAGAAGACTTCAACAACATCGAGGAAGATATTTTCGGTGAGTGTGGAAAAATGTGTCGCTTCCGAGTCTTAATATACTTTAGTATAGCTATACCTGATCGACTGGGCATCATCTTACCTGTACCTTTCACGTAACTCTTCAGACTTACAAATGTCTTTCACACCATTGAAAGTTTATTGCATGCTATAAAGCCTTATGTTGTCGATGAGACATAGCACATTCAAAATATACTTGACACTTTGATTGCTAAGCTGCTTTCATTAAGATTACAAGCTGAACTTAATAAATAATAGTAACTAATAAATAATAATATATATTTTTTAATAGTTTATTATTGTTTTGTGTCTTAATATAATTTATATTACAATATTAATTTAAATAAACCGAGAAGTGTTTAAACACAAATAAGAGAGAATTGTATTTATATATTCACATGAATGTTACCAAGCACTTGTAAGACTCGCTTTGACCGAAAATGTTTACTTTTTAATAATTTATATTATTTCTCTTTAATGCTTTAAATACTTAATACTTAATAAGATAATTCTTGAAATCGTGTAAATAAAATTGCCGTTTATAAATGAATAAGATTTTTAAATTTTATACGTTATTCAAATATGAATGATATGACTGTCAAAGTGTTAACAAAGTAATTGGTGTTATTTCATCAAACGCTTGGCTTCTCTGACTGTTTTGCCTCGTAATGGCTTGCATTTCAGTCAACCCATTGTTTGACGCAGAGAGCAACTGGACCGAGAGAGAGTTTCAACTGGCCGCTTGGGCCTTCCGCAAGTGGAAATATCATCAATTCACGAGTTTACGGGACGATCTTTGGGGCAACGCGATATTCCTCAAAGAGGCTAATGCTATATCCGTTGAACTAAAAAAGAAGGTATAGTCGCGGAAATGTACGACGGATAATTCTTGGCACGGCTTTCTTTCACTTGCGTTTACTACCTCTGCACTTCTGTTCTTTATATTTTTGAATACGGGAATATGAACTTTGAACTTCTTTTAATGTTAATGTGAATTATGTTTATTCGTATGATCTTCGCGTAATCTACACATAAGTGCTTCTTCAAGTGTAATGATAGTTATTTGCAGAATTTAATATTGCACAAAGAAAATTTATACAAAAATGGTATCTGTTAAATATGTTAAATTTAAAAAACTAAGGAAATATTTCCGTTGTATAATGGGTTTTATAATATTAATTTTCTTTTCTAGGTTCAATTCCAATTTACCTTACTCACGGACACCCTTTATTCGCCCTTACCTCCGGATCTCTTGCCTGTTATGGACGAAGAAGAGGAGGATGAAAGACCCTTCCCACGCACGATTGTCGCCGTTGAAGTTCAAGATATGAAAAATGGTGCTACGCATTACTGGACCTTGGACAAGCTAAGGTTTGCTTTATTGCTCTTTTACGTTTTACATCTTGTTTAATTAACAAAACATTCGTGCTGATATAGATAAAATGTATTTTGCCACTAAGAAATAATTTTTATTAATGATCATCAATTTGCCGACAAAATTAACAATACTCTATGGAGTAATTTTCTAGCTAAATTACAATGGCATTTAAATCATCAAATTTATATATTCATATAGCATGTTCTTTATAATTGTATTTAATTTCTCATTATAAAACAAGATCCTTTTTTATATAGCGATCGACGATTTCTTTTCTATTTCATTACCGTCGCACGAATGCACTTCTTGTGCACTTAATGAAAATTATGAAAATTATCGACCTGCATCAAAAGTAATATGAAAACTAAACATTTTTATAACAATATGCAGTCGCGAGACGACCAAAAATTCTTCTGCGTGCACTAGATTGCACGATGATTAAGATCATAGAGTTGAATTTTAAGTCGCGGGCCTTTCTTCGCTAATCGAGCGAATTCACAGCTTATACTAAAGTAAGACTCGGTCCGCATTCGGCTTAAAGGGATCGCACGGTCCACTCACGCGAAGTAATGACATGTATGACTTGTAGACAGCGCTTGGAGCTGATGCGACATGTGTACAACGAGGACTCGAGCCCCAGCACTCCGGAGGCCAAAGAGGATATTTTCCAATGTCTTACGGTCTACTCTAATCCGAAGTTCTCGCTCGCAAATCTTTTGCCTTCGAGGTTGGTGCTCGAATGCGCGAGGCTCTCCTCTTCGCCATGTAATACGCTTTAAACACCCTCGGCCTTCGAAGAATCTCCTTATCGCTGGCGCAAAAGTCCGTTTTCACCGCCATGCGTTTGTCGTTTTTTGCTCTGTCTGTCTTGAGAGGCTTTTCTCGGTATGATAACGCTGTGTGCCCTCCAGATACGAAATGGGCTTTGCACTTTGAACTCGCGAAATTTATCGGTTGAATCTGCATGGTTTCCTTTGATAGATTTGTAGCGCAAACGACGCAAATTGGAATGAGTACGAGCCTTCGGCTCGCCAAAAGTTATGCCATCGTTTACGCAGCACCGCTTCCGCTGCTGTGAACATCTCTATTGCTATCTAAATGTAAAGAAAAGCGTCTCGTCGCATTCTGTGCACGTCTATCTCAACACCGACACATCTTCTAGTTATTTCTTGCTGAGCTCGTGTCCTCACTATTTCGCTTTCCAACTTTGTCATGCACGTACATTTAATCAATTCGATCAAGAAAGCGACGAAGAAAAAAAGAAATATTAAACACGTAAAGGGAAGTTTCAAAATTTCAGGTTTTATAATAAACACATAAATATTTCAATGTTTTTTTTTTATAAATTATTACATAGCGCTTGCTTACAAATATTATATAAATAATTTTATATAATAAATAAACATTTGCCCTTATTATAAAACAAAGCTTTTTGATGGAAAGGTTGCTTAAACTCGCAACCCCATAAAAATATTACACACACACACATACACATACACATACACGCGCGCACACACACATACACGCGCGCACGCACACACACACACACACACAC
>NW_017259302.1:1788800-1803284 GCF_001594045.1 Atta colombica
ATCCGATGAAATTTACACGAAGAAATTTTAAATAAGTTAAAACACTTAAACGAGTAAAACACTTAACACACGAGTTACGATTGCATTCGCATAATGTCTTGTTATTGGAAATAGCATTAAATGATATAGTTTCGTCTGTTTTCCAGGCAAAGATTGGAGCTGATGCGCGAGATGTATCATAATGAGGCGGAACTCTCGCCAACGTCTCCGGACTTCAATATCGAATCTATCACGGGAGGCGATCCATTTTATGATCGATTTCCGTGGTTCCGTATGGTCGGCAGGTAAATGAACGAATCTATTATAAGCCATTTTTCTGGTTTTTTTCTTCTCTTTTTACTTTTGATTATCATGCTAATCTGTAAAATTTTTCAGAGCTTTCGTATATTTGAGTAACCTCATGTACCCGGTGCCACTGATTCACAAAGTGGCTATCGTAAACGAAAAAGGTGACGTTAAGGGTTACTTACGAGTCGCTGTACAAGCCGTAGTTGGTACGTAGCGTATCTACATTTCACGTCTCTTGCGTACATAAGATGTACATAACGAACCCTTCTTCTAGAAGAGGAAAACAGTGAATATTCAAGTGGCGTCAGACAATCAGCCCGAATCTCCTTCGAGGATGACTTATTTGGTGGGCATAAGCATAATAAACGTAATTCGCTCCTAGCTCAGACTCTAGAGAAGAATCGACAGATTATGCTGCACGAGGAGCGCGTGGTCGAAGGTCATAACGAAATTAATCAGAAGGACATGAAAGACGAGGACGATATAGGAGATGCCGATAGTGGCAGAGGTGATAGCTCAGTCTCGAGCGATATGAAGGAGGAAGAATTACCGGATCACTTGCAACCCGGTGCAGAATTCACTTTCAGGGTAACGGTCCTACAAGCTATGGGTATTTCCACGGAGTACGCTGATATTTTCTGTCAGTTCAAGTAAGTGTCTGTCTGTTTTGGCTTGTTTTAACTTGTAACATATGACCCGCAAAATAATTACTTTTACAGCTTCTTACATCGACACGATGAAGCTTTCTCGACAGAACCGGTAAAGAATACAGGCAAGGGTAATCCACCTGGATTTTATCACGTACAGAACGTAAGTCGAATATAGAGAAAATTTAAAATCTTAGGTCTAAAATTTTGTCAAAGTTAAAGCCTGTTAATTAATGTCTCTCGATTAATATAGATTACAGTCACGGTTACCAAATCCTTCTTGGAATATCTGAAGACTCAACCTATTGTCTTTGAAGTGTTTGGCCATTATCAGCAACATCCGTTACACAAAGATGCGAAACTGGAATAGTGAGTATTAATCATAAACGCTAATTCTTTTAGATTTTGTTTAAGAAAATTTCATAATCACATTCGTATTCACATAGCAGCGTACGACAGCCACCGAAGAGAATGTTGCCGCCATCCATACCGATCAGCCAGCCAGTTCGTTCGCCGAAATTCGGGAGTGTTCTGCCGTCTCCCAGCACATCGCATGTACATGCTAAATACGATGTATTGGTGTGGTTCGAGATCTGCGAATTGGCACCGAGTGGCGAATACGTACCGTCAGTGGTGGACCATAGCGATGATCTACCATGTCGTGGACTGTTCCTGCTCCATCAAGGCATACAGCGACGTATACGAATCACCATTGTGCACGAGCCAGCTTCTGAATTGAGGTGGAAAGACGTACGCGAACTTGTGGTTGGCCGCATACGAAACACCCCGGAACCCGAGGAAGAAGATAATGATTCGTCTGTGCTTTCACTGGGTCTGTTCCCGGGCGAGTATCTCGAAATTCCTGGCGATGATCGAATCATGTTCAGATTTGAAGCAGCCTGGGACAGCTCTCTGCACAACTCAGCTCTGCTCAATCGAGTCACATCCTACGGAGAACAAATCTTCATGACCATCTCCGCGTATCTTGAGGTACATATTAGATATTTTGATAGTGTGTGGGAACATTTTAGGAGGCTTATTCTTTTCATCTGTATCGATTTTAGCTGGAGAATTGTGGAAGACCTGCAATTATCACGAAAGATTTGAGCATGATCATCTATGGGAGGGACGCAAGAGTAGGGCCACGTTCACTCAAGCATCTATTTAGTGGCAGCTATCGCAACCAGGAAGCGAATCGACTCAGCGGTGTCTACGAACTGGTGTTACGTCGTTCTTCGGAAGCAGGTAGCCCAGGTTTGTTATGTCTAACCATAGCGTAGTCCCGTGTTCTACTTTACATCACATTCAGATGGAATAACGTCTCACTTTTCAAATTATATTATTCCATCTGCGACATATCTTTTATCTATATGTACTTAAAAGATATATCTTAAATATACTTCTAATATATCTTTTTAGTGACTCTTCAAGTGTTGAAACCAAAACTATCTACAACACCAAAATATCATTCTTAATTTGAAAAAAGAAAGCAATGACTAAATAATTATTTTAAAGTACATTATGATGTTGATTACTCTGACTTTAAAATATTAATCTTACTATAAAAAAACATAATACTATTTTACTGCACTATTGCTCAGTATAACAAATTTCTTCAATATTTAATGAACAATAATGGTTTTATATTTATTTTATTTATACTTTTGGTTTTTTCCTGTTTCTTGTTACCCTTCCATTTTTCCTCCCTATATATTTATAGGAGTTCAAAGACGTCAACGTCGCGTTTTGGACACGAGTTCCACATATGTCCGGGGCGAAGAGAACCTTCATGGATGGAGACCACGCGGAGACAGTCTCATATTCGATCATCAATGGGAGCTTGAGAAATTGACGAGGCTGGAGGAAGTGGAGAGAGTACGACATACATTGTTGTTGCGGGAGAAACTCGGCATTGATAAAATACCATTCTGCAATAAGCCTCTGCACGATTTTACGAAGAGTGAAAAGGTAACCGCATTTTATATTATTAAATACTGAGATATAATAGAGAATTATATATAATAATTTTAATCTGATACAGGACGTGTGTAATATGGTGGCAAAAGCCACAAACGAGCCACATGCTAGCCCAGTAAAGCTAAAACGTTCGACAAGTAAAGACGTTTATGAACCTTGGGAAATGACCGAAAGAGATCGTGAATTAACAACTAAGTACATTAAACTTATCCAAGGAAGAATCCCGAGCAAGGAACCAATATTACTGTCCGATGTTTCGCCCGGGGAAGACACTATAACCGATTTATCCGCATCTATGATGTCTTCGGTCATATCGTCTTCATCTCAAGAGTCAGTATATGCGAAAGCTAGCGATTTTTTGGAGCAGGTAACCCTCTCTGCATGCCCCTGAGTGCTCTTGCTAGTAGCGGTTGTCCATGCTTTGCTGCGCCATATTATTACATTCATCCATAAAAAAAAACAATTCAATATTCAAGAAATCTCGATTAATTCATTATTGAATATTCTTAATTTATATGCTGTATAATTTTGCTACATTCCAATATATATGAAATGAAATGAAGATACGAATGCTTCGAACGATTTGAAAAACGGCGTTTGACCTAATTTTTTACTTATTGTCGTGTAAAGCGGCGATCGATTCATGCATTCTTTTCAGTTTAGCTCACCATATATTACCGCTTTCTCAAATATTATGCTTTCTCGAATCGATATAGCTTTCAAAACATCTGCTTCTGCATTCGTTTCAAAGTGTGGCATTCGAGACTTAAGTGCTGAGACATCTCGAGACAACCGCCAGCATGATTGGCTCATGGTCGGGGTTATGTTGGAGTGTTACTTGCAGGCTGCTGATATAATAGTATGGAGCAAGTCTAAGTCGTGCCTCCTTAGGTTGAGTTCACCGGAAAGAGCTAGACTGCAAGAACTTCAGGAGAGTATATTGGCGAGCGAGTCGGCTAATCAGACTTGTACTGTCGCACCGCCGCCGCTTGGATCATCCTCGCCATCGAAGGAGAACCTGGTATTGTATGTACCAGAGGTGGAGGAAATACGCATAAGTCCAGTCATCGCGCGGAAAGGCTACCTGAACGTTCTCGAACACAAAACCAATGGCTGGAAGAAACGCTGGGTGGTACGTCCTTTATTAAATTTATGTTATCTAATTTAAAAGAAGAGAAAGCTTAAATATAATTAAATTATTTTCAAATCATATTATATAATAATATTAATCCTTAATCCTTAATTCTTAATCTAAAATTATTGATCTAAAGAGATATCAATATCCGCATGTTTCTTCTTTGTCATATCAGGCTGTTCGCCGACCATACGTTCTCATTTTCCGAGAGGAGAAAGATCCCGTCGAAAGAGCATTAATTAATTTGGCTACGGCTCAAGTCGAATACTCCGAAGATCAGCTGGCCATGGTGAAAGTACCGAATACTTTCAGGTAAATTGTTCGCGAATAAGGAAGTAAATATAAATGCGATTGTGTAACATATACTAAAATATTGTCTATCTATGCAGTGTCGTCACCAAGCACAGAGGATATTTGCTTCAGACTTTAGGTGATAAGGAAGTCTACGACTGGTTGTATGCGATTAATCCTCTTCTAGCTGGTCAAATTAGGCATGTATAATAGTATAAATTTATTTCGTTCTGTTTATCTTAATAATAAATCGTGAAGACTCCAATTAATTATACACAATTATTATCTTATATATGAAAATTATAGAAACAATAGATAGAATGCTTAATACTATCATAGGTCGAAACTTGCCCGCAAAGGTCCGGCTGCCCCGAATTTAAGCAATGGCGCGCCGATAGGCATGACACCACAACTGGAGCAGCAGAACAATCAGACCAAGTGAGTGGTCGACACTATGGCCGGGGTAACGAGTGCAATAGCAAACATGTCGGAGAAAATGCTGTGTTGGTCACACTCGGCCTTAGAATCCCAAGACTTCTGCAACTTTCGATTCCCGCTAGTCTTTGATTGACCGAGCGGAGGCGAAGCTGTCCCTTGATACCACAATCGGCAGCATATTAATATCGACGTTTTACTTTACACAGCGTCCCTTTAGCACGTTATAGGGCAGTCAGAAAGGAAGAAAGGAAAAAAGAGAAGGAAGATAGTGCTCGTCTTTCGAAGAAGTTACAAATGCACGTATAAAATTCAGTTACACTGGAAAAAAAAGTTCGTTTCTAAGTAATGTTTTTAAGTCTCTCCGTACATTTCGAATTCGTATTCGAAATGCTCTCCACGTCGACGAGACGAGATCGCGCGCGAATATTTTCGTTGAATTTTTATTTCTGTAACGCGTATATCAACGTGTAACTACGCGAATACCTCTTACGTACGCGACGTGTGAGGAAGATAGAAAATGCATTTATGCCTAATAAACATATTCCTAAGACGATCACTGAAAATCGAGATAAGGAATATACGTTATAGATGTGAAGAGAAAGTATGCGAGAGAAAGTGAGAAAGAGGGAAAGAAAGAAAGAAAACGAAATAAACAAGAGATAAGAAAATATTAATAATTTCATACGCTTAATGATCCCTTAATAAGCGAAAAATTATGAAGAAAAAAAAAGCAACATTTTGTAAACTAATTCAAGCAAATTGATAAGATTCATTTAAGATAGTTCTCTATCTATTTTAACATTTTATCATTCTATCTGTTTTAGTATTTTAACATTTTAGCGTCGTAACGATCATTAAGAATAAAGACAATTTTCTATAAAGATTACATTTCCAATTTATTCAATAATCGTTTTCTTTTATTCGATCAAGCAAATTAGATATATACACCAATACTGGCTATCCGATTTATGTATGGAAGATATATTGTTGTACACGTAATCGATCGGCCGTCGCTCGATGAAGATTTTATCTTCTTAATTAAAGATTCAAATAATTTTACTTGCAACGCGCGCGTATTGTAAAATAAGAGCATTACTCCAAAGCAACGACGCTAATTTTGTATTAGAATGAAAAAAAGATTCAAATATTATTTAAGATGTAAAAACTAAGAAGCAACGAAATGAGAGGGAAGGAAAAAATCGTTACTTCTTGAAACATAAAATTCGTAGAATATTTCCTTTTAATGTAATTCCAAACATTTATTCGCACTGAATCATTTATCCTCGATATAAAATAGTTTTTATATCCTGTTCTATCTTAAAATATTTGCAAATTTTCTGTACATATTTTAGTATTTGGCAGCTACTATTTTGATTATACAAATGGGTTAGAGTTTAAAAGCGAAGAGCAAAAGTTGTTAAGAACAGAGAGTTACAAGCATTTGTAACTCTCTGTTTCTAAGAATCTTTATCTAAAAATAATGTAGAAATCTTGCAACGATAATTTATGAAACTTTCTTGTAATTTTAATGCGGAATTATGAGAATGTAATTTTTTTTCTTTAATCATTATACATACATTGCATACATTTAAAAATATGTTCTAAAAATATTTTTCCTATTTTTATTTTAAGATAAAAATCATACGAAATCTTAAATTGTTTATACGAATCATACGAAGTTATAAATTGTCATTACGAGAGTTCTACATAAAGAAAATTAATGTTCCAATAAGCAGAAAAATAATATCACTGAAAAAACTTCTTCGAAATACGAATAAATGCGCGTAGTCGGCAAGCAAACGGCACTGTCATGAGAAATCCAAATGTCACAAGAAATTTTTCATTTGTAATCGATCGAGATCCACAATTGATATAAAGCTAGGACAAAGCTGGAATTTTCGCACTTCGTATCTTGCAGCATGCGAAATAGATAAAATTACTTTAATCTGTGGATATAGACAGCACATTCTGATCGTATTTTCATGTCTACTTAGAATTTAAGCAGTGCTCCTCAAACATGTTCACCATGTAATATGGCAAGTACTCCTCGGAGCACTCCACGTACTTACGACGAATGCGCGTTGGCGAATTTCATCTAACGAGAAAATATTCAATTTTGGATTAACAAATGTTAATTCACTTGTAGTTTGAACATAATGAATAAAATTATACAACGACGATAAAACTTATTTTTAAAAAAGTGAATTTATAATTAAACTTGATACAGAAAGGATTCAATCATTCGATCTAATTTTTTTCAAAAACAGAATGATCTGATTCTTCGGTTTCTTTCTTTTTTAGAGAACTTAGAGATGAATGAAAATTCCTTTAAAGTTCAATAATACGAATTGATAATTTCCTCGTAAGATCACGATTGTACCGTTCTGAGGCTTTGATTAACTTCTCTTACGTGTAACAGATTTCGGATAAAAGACATTATAAATACATGTGTCTATCATGCAGCTTACATGGAGACCTCTTAACATCTTTGATATTAACTCACGCGACTATGTCCGAAATATAGTCAAAGAAGGACTCATTCTCTTGATAAGTATTACATATATAATAGTATTTCATGATGATCGATGTAGTACTGAGACATTTCACGCATAGCAAAAACCTAATCTGTTTTCATCCTGTGCCATCGAATACATTTCCTATTGTCCAGTCAAATGTCTGAAAAAAAATTTTGTAAAGTGTCTGCTACCAACTTTCTTGACAAAATGCCAGCAGAAATATAACGAAATTTGCTAATAGAATATGACGGAAGATTAACTGCAGAAGTAGCAGAATTTTGTAATCATTTAATATATATTTAATAAATATATATATTCGATATATATTCGAATTGTTATAAAATATATAACAGATTTTGTTTCATTTTTGCTGGCTGTATGTGCTATTAGATTATGTCGATAGACTTTTGGCAGATCATGAGTTTCATATGAATACAATTGATGCCAATCTGCCACAGTACTTCGCTCGAATCTGCCGACAAACATCAGAAGACACGGTAATGTCTCTATGCTAAGAGCACGTGCGCGAATTTTGCTTACTGAACAGACTTTGCAAAGTATCCGTTATCAATTTTGTTAACAGAATATCAGCAATAATGGAATCTTCTTCTTACGTTAGGCCTCTGACTTGTGTTACTCCTCCCTCATGTGCTTGATGCGCACGCTAATTATTCAATTGCTCTAAGCATATAGGAGTTAATATTGATTTCGAACGGATTTTTCGAAAGGTGTTTCTGTAAGCAAGAATATTCTCTAAAGGTTGACAGCCTTTTCCGAAAGGAGATACGATTCCGAGAGGAGCATAAATATTTTCCTACCAAGATCGAACTCGAGACCTCTGGATAGACTAGTGCATTGTTTGCCATGCTACACTCGCGCTCAATAATGGAATCTGATAACAGATTAACCGTAAAAATAAAATAGAATCTGCTTTTTCATAATCATTTAATCATTTAATCAATTTTAACATATTCCATTTTAATCGCTATGAAATTTTACTTTTTCTGCTAAAAATCTGCTATCAGATAACAAAAGTTCTACTGGGCAGATCACGAACTTAATAACTTATGGATGCAACTGATATCTGCCGCAGAATCTGCTGGCAAGCTGTTAACATGCCGCAAACATTTTGCTTACTGAGTAAACACCCATTGTACAGTCGAAGGTATGCATGTACACACATTTTTATAATTATATATATTAGGATTTATATTGCTTCTTTACATTCTGTGAGTGCTTGGGAGCGTGTCTACAATTCGGTATAAGTTCCACGTAATATTCTTCTTATCGCTCAAGTGTTACCGGCGTCGTATTGTACTCCTTAGTTACTGTTCTTTCAGAGAACCTTATCCAAGCTCCTTTCGCAAGTGCGAACATTTTTTTTTAATGTTGCCCATCGAAGTGATCTATCGATTTCGTGTACCTTGACGTTTCTCGAGGGATAAGATTCTTTGGGGGAGTGTTCTCCGATGTGGATGTCGATATCAGAATTGGACGGAAGACGATTCTGAACTCGCTTGATTCTAGTCGCAAAAACGCTTTGTGCGTTCGATCCTGAGGCCGATTATATCCTTTCTTTTATCTTTCTTCGATCGCGGCTTCACACGAGTGTAAATGCTCCGTCACCGATTATCCATTTTCGCTTGCTGACTGTTGTAGTATCTTATAGTTTTATTTTGTTAACGACACACCATATGATATATCGAAAAATAAATGCATAAATATATAAGTTGAACTTTAGGCTCTCTATCGACTATGCCGCAAGACAAGATGTGGTATATACGACGAGAAAGAGATATAAGAAAGGGAAGGAAGAAAAGGGAGAAAAAAGAAACGCATATTATGAGAAGAATTTACATCGCATTTAAGTCGTTGGAGAGATTAATAATCATTGTTATTATTAGTAGATGAAATATAGGAAAACAAAGAACGGACACGGTGAGAATGAGAGCGTATATATATATGAGATGCTGAAAGACAGGAAAAGAGAGGAAGAGAAAGCGATAGAGAGAAAGAGAATCCGAGTGGAAACGTGTGAAAGAGAGAAAGTATGTGAGAGCGCGAGAAGACACGTTCGCTTATATATATACATAATACAAAGTATAAATTATATAAATATATAAATAAATTTAATGTTATACTTTAATAAGCATTCCTTTGTGAAACATTGTCGATCATCGCGAGTGACACAATGACGGAAAGGCTAACGACGATGCGACCTGTACCAAGTTATATAAGTTCATGTATTTGTTTGTTGTAAGGTAACTGGACATCCGTTACGAAGCGTTTTCATTTGACCGTTTGCTATCGGAAACGTGCATCGACGCTGTAACTAGTATTTATTATAAATATTATATTATGGTTACTCGAATATTTCGCTAGGCTCACTGTAAGTGGTAACGTGTAATAAATCGGTCAATAAAAAGCTTATATGCTTAATAAGTTCTTTTGAAAATAATATCCATGTGTTAAAAGCTCATATATTTTATGATTAATCGCGTTTATTTACACCGATTAAAATGAAAACTGAATTAATTTAATTCTTTTACAGATACATTTCATTACTTTAAAAAAAATCTAAACGTAAAACTAACTATACAACATAATGAAAATCTAATTTTCCAACAAGATCTAAGTCCACGCGTATATTGTTTAAATAAACCTTTTATTTTTGTTTATTTACATATTAATTTTACTTAACCATTAAGAATCCTTGTACGTTCACGACAAATTTCTCGAAATTTTCTTTAAACCTCAGTCTTTGAGGACGGTCATTTAAATCTATATTTACATCCACATTCGCAGTTAATGCAGTGAAAGCATTCGCTAATCTTTGCGCCACTTGTAAATCCGTTTGAGTAGATACAATATTCTGTATAAGTTGCTGATATTGTTCTTGATAGCAACATATGAGATTGTAAAGAGGTAAACTGGCTTGTGTGATCAGATCTGAATCCATTTGATGTGACAGAATAAGACTTATTAATAACTGAAAAAAAAATTCAATATTTTAGAATATCTTAAAAGGCACATTACATGCCTCAGTCATTTGTAGGAACTTACGTTCAAAAAAGGTGCCATTATATCTTTGCGTGGCTGTCCTTGCGTAACTTCTTTCTTAATATGTTTGGTTAAGACTTGGATTGTATCACAGCAAAGACCAGCTACTTCATTACCGAATGAATATAAACCTAATTCCACTGACGCTAAAAGTTGTTGCAGCAATTTAACAGAGAGACCGCAAACTTTCTCAGGACATAGCTCACATACAAATTTTATCATTTCGAAATATCTATAAAAAAAAAGTTATTTCAGTAATATACAAATCAAGTAATATACAAATAATAAGAAATATTAAATTATTAATAAAGAAATATATGAATTAAAAAATTTTTCAAATATTATATTATAAACTATTAATGAAAATTCGAAAAATCAAATATATATGTAACTTATTTTAATGTAATTTTAATATAATCTAATATTATTTAAATTAAATGTTTATCTTTTTGTTATAATTATTGTATCAAGATATAATTATACTTACTGCAAACATAATGATGGAAATTTTAACAAATTTATTGTCATCATAGGCATGATTATATTTAAGCCATACAAGAAAACATCAGTAGGTGGTACGGGTTCGACGGCCGGTGTTGCAGACGCAAGTTGAGTTGATGGGTTTACGAAGTTATTTAAATTAAACATGTCTTTCATTAATAAATTAGTTAATAATCGCATGAGTAACACAATGTCCTGAAAACTATCCTCTTCCGCAGTCGAGTCTACAGTAAACCGATGACTGTTACAACGAGCATACGTTTGCATCATTTGCATACAAATTTCATATACACGCATACTATCAGCCTGAAATAATGCAATAAAATAATACGTCAAGATTATGATTATATCAAAATTTCAGAATTAATTATAATAGCTTACATAAATAAAAATGACTTACGTCTGATAAGAATACAATTTTTATATATTCATTAAAAAGCTCTAATATCAGCTGTACTATATCTTGATAATTATGATACAAGGATAATATTTTTGGAAGTTCGGCTAATATGGGAAAAGTATATTGATACACGGGTCCTACTCTCGAACTTTCAGCACCTAGCACTACACCTATTCAAATAAGATAAGATTATGTACGTGAAATTTTATTTTAAATTAGATAAAATATATGCGCATCATTGATCATAAAAAATTTAAATAAATATATCATATTAAACAAATCAAATTTAAATAAATATACCTATACAAGATTCTAGTATATCTATAATTTGAATTTTAATATGTTCTTCGTGGTAAGATGACATAAAATTGTCACTAGAAATTAATTGTGTAAATCTGTTTTGCAAGGCTTGTAAAATCCGCGACCAGTAATACTGATCACTATTTTGTAACGTGATACCAGCATGAACCACTACTCGCATTAACCCTCTTTTGATAATCTGTGGAAAATCGTACTGTTCTTTTGTAGCCAATTCAATAATATAATTGAAATGCTCAGATTTCGACAGGTAGGAAGTTCTGAAAAATTAATATATGTATTTAGATTTTAAATCATTTCAATGAAAATATTATTACAACGATTACTTTAACGCGTTAATAATCTCGTGTAATATGCAGTAAATTGATAATTTGTATACAATAAATGCCTTTGTATCATTTTACGTAAGCATGTAGCATGTAATGTGATACTTTCTGCAAATACAATTAAATCACAAAGGAATAAGAATCACGAATTATAAAATTGTAAAGAACATTTACTTTGTTAAAGCAATCGTAAACGTAATATATTTGTTAAAGTACACGATAATTTGTCTAGGGCACGCATATTAAATTTTCTTAATTAAGTATCAAATCAAAATAGAGTGATATATTAAAAGCAAAATGAATGACCTCAAAAATAAAAATACAAAAATCATTAGAGAATTGTAGAAAGTTTTAGATATGGAAATGGAGAGCGAGATAGTAGATTATGGTAACTCCTTTCAAAGCTGGAAGGCAAAATAAATTATCTGGTTTAAAAAAATCATTGATATTTAAGCAGATTAATATAAAAAGATATATATCCTTATATAATACATCCTTATGTAATACATGAAATTTTTTTAAATGATATATGAGATACAAAGAATTCAAAAGATTCGTATTAACCTTCAAGAGACTACATCATTGATTAGAGAAAAAAATTTTGTTATATACTTTTATATTATCACAAGTTAAATTCCAAGATGCAATCGTACATTAATTATTTAAAAGTTTTCAAGTTAAATTTTATCGATACAGATAAAATTTTATTTTTAGTTAATTAGATGAATCTTAAGAAAGCATTAAAATTCTAAAAACAACAGAATATTAAATGAAATAATTTAAAGTTGTGCTAAATATTGGTCTTAATCCAATTTTATGAACGGAATTGCGCAATCATAAAAAATATACTATCAAAGTTTGACGTATACAAATCTTCTAAAATATCTCATATACATATCTTACTCTTCAGTATATATTCTCATTAGTACATATTTTATTAGAACATAAAATAAATTCGAGTTTAATAAATTTATTGTTTTCATAATAATTTCATAATAATTATAATAATTTATGATCAATTTTTGCCCGAAAAGCGGATATATATACAAGCACCTACCCGAAAATAAATGCCTCATATTTTTTTCACAAAATATCATCCAGCAAAAACCTTAGCGAAATCCATAATCCGTGAATTCCGGAAGATTTTCCATTCTAGTCATGTTCTATTCGAAACTTAATTTATTAATTATTAATTTGTACAGAAAAATACCGTTGTCCCTAAACAAATTATTAATATAACTACAAAAGCACATTTTGCGTGTTATATTTACCTCGCTCGCGATTTAACAAGAGATATTAATAATTTTATAGTTTCATCTATTAGCGTCGGCTCGCTTTTGAAAGCGTTGATGTTACAAATTATTTTGTCCAGAAGAAAATTCATTGACCACAATGCACCAGGGCTGTCATCACCAAAAGCATGCAAAAGCGTGGTGCTTAATTCATTGTAATGGTCCTCATTTGGTATAAGATAAATCTCTGACCATCTATGTAAAAACCATATTATCGTGCTACTCAATTCAGGACTGAGTATATTTTCCAAATGTATCGATATGGCAGTTTTCTCAATAGTGCATAAACGAAAAATGCCCGTGACTAATCGAATAACTTGATCGATCGAGGCTGAGGGACTACTTATATCCGATTGGACATTTTGTGAGGACACTAAAAACTCCAGTGTACGGTTTACATCAACATTTCCTTCTCGAGACTGAAAAAACATATAAAAAAGAAATTTAATACTTCCGTCTCCAGAGTAAAGTAAAAATTGCAATGAATATTTGCAAACCTGTTTCATACTGCATCGTGTTATTTCTAAAGGTATTAGAGTTAATGCGATTTCACCTTCACATTCCATACAAAAAACGTGCCCCGTTATTAAAATGAGCCAATGCAAATCTTCATATAACTCATCCATAGAGGCAGGTCGAGATGACGATTCATTTTGTTCGACCAATAGATTTAGATTGTCGCGCAATTTATGTATTCGATCTTCGAGTAATTGTGCTAATAGAGGTAAAGAATGATCTGGTACTTGTCTACCAAAATCTCCTATAAATTATCAAGCATTTATTATTATCATTATTGGTCTGCATAATAAAATGTATTTTAATAGACCAATTATAATACACTGACTGTTTCATGAATAATATATCATTTTATCCTTATTTATCGAATATTAAATAAGGATAAAACATATGTTTATCATATGCAAAAAGGAACGCACTTATTACTTACCAATTATTTGTAACTGTGCCTTAAATTTAACTTTGTCACCATCTTCCATATCTGCTACTTCCTCGCTAAGATTTTTTCCACCAATGTTTCTAACACCCTCCGGAGGTGATAAGTGACATCGAAGATATATATTAAAAATCTGAATAGAGCTCTGTTTACAAAAATCTGCTGGAAAATACGATGAACATAACATGCACGACCATACTTCAAACATGTGTTCCACAGCTTCCATATATAAACAATCATCAGCACGTATCTGCAAATATTATAAAATATTGAATCTTTCTGTTCCACACAGTTTTATATATATATATATATATATATATATAGTGTGTATATATATATATAG
>NW_017259302.1:1803384-1810501 GCF_001594045.1 Atta colombica
ATATTTTAGAAAAGATAAAATTGAATTCAAAAAAATTTATTTTAGGTCGAAATTCAGACACAAATTTGAATAAAATACAATAATAATTACCGATTCTTCTTGTGCAGCACATTCTATAAATAAGCATGTTAATCTTGTTATTTGTTCCATAAATGACTTATATAAATCTTCTGGAAGACTTTTTAATGAACTTTGAAAAAAATGATTAATCTTTTTTATAATGTTGGTAATTCCGTTTGCCTCCTGATCGCTAATTTCAATACTTAATATAAGCTTCAAAAATCTCTGCATGTAATTTGTCAGGTACTGCACTTCTACTTGTTCCCCATTTAGGATTCTACCATGTAAACTCGCCAGTTGTATCAAACAATTCATAGCATGGTGAGCTAATTGTGGATTGCTACGTACTTTCCAATACAGTGTAAAAAATAAATCTAATATTGCTGGATCTAATATTACATCTTGCCATGATGTATGCATGCTCAAGGGTGGGTTATTTCCAGATTCATGAATTTCCAACATGTACAATAATCTTTTAGGTAGTGCACTGGAGTTAAGGTATACAACAACTGTAATGTATCTGTATAAATATCTATCTATTATATTTATATTCATATATATATTTTCATTTTTCACATTTAGTGTTAAAATTTATATAGATATCATATTAAAATATTAAATATGAAATATGAATTAAAAAAAGTTGTAATGTTTTCAATTTTCTCTTTTAATCTTTTTTCTCTCTATTTAATATATAATATTTTTACGTCAATACATAAATTGATCTCAAATGTATTAATAATAAAAGGATATAATTTGCATTATAAATAAATCCCCAAGCAAGCATACTTTCCACGATAGAAAGTAAAGACTTTACAAGAGGTAATGTCGATTCATCAAAATCCTTCTTGATTAATTCATTAAATACTTCGACACAAAACTTGAAAATTTTTTTCATATCACTTTGTTCAAACTGTTTCTTCTCTTTAAGATGAATTTCCCATGTTAGACCTATGTCGGATGATTTAGCAGTCGTTGCATATTCTTGCAATATCGCAGATAAAATATTGCATCCTAAAATTTGCTATAAACAAAAAAATAATCTTCTTTCTGTTTTTTCGACTTACAAAATAAAAATAAAATTTTGTCAATGTACTTACTTCAATGTATACTTACATTTGGTAAGTTTCCACTCTTAATCAAATTTTCTATTTCATTTATTATTCGACTTCTCTCCTGTCCAAAGTCATCCACGCTACCTCTTTTAACTATTATTGCAAAAACTTGGAGTATTCTTGTCCTAACATATGGGGCTAATGTAGGTTTGTTTATAACATAGTGTAACAGATATTGTCTCAACGAAGAGATATCAGATTCTGACAGAGTGGGCCACTCTTGTATCAGAGCTGTTTTTATCAAACCAGCTGTTTCAAATAGTATATAATCTACAGTGCTTAATTCTAAAATTTGCTGACACAGCTGATAAGGTGACTTTGTTTTGCGGAAATTTAAAAATACTGTTTCTGCAGATTGACGTTGCTCTGATGAAATTAGATTCGGAGGCGCCTAAAAGCAATGTAAATACAAAATCATTTATCAATCTTTCATAGTTGCAAAAACATAGAAACAACATAGAACATAAATAAGATATTTCTTTTGTATTATCTAGTAAATCTTAATATTAATATGCATTTCAAATGTATCAATGATATTCTCGTCAATCAAAAAAAGAGATTATTACAATTAAAATATTTAATTGTAATAATCAAACCAATTGTTAATAACAACTCAACAAAAAAACATTCCATTTTATTATATTTCTATTGGTAACCGACTTATAATAGATATTTTGCAAAATCTGCTCCTAGTAAGCAAAATGTCAGCAGTGTGCTAGCAATTTGCCAGCAGGTTCAAGTCGATTTTGTGATAGATTGAGACATCAACTATAAAATTTATTTTTTTTAACTAAATTTCTTGCAGAGTTCTTTTTCCTTTTTCTCTATACTGGAGAAAAAAAGAGAAAAAATAAATGAAATATGGAAAATACAAAAAATTCAGCTAAAAAAAAACAGGCTTGTAGTCAGTAACTGAAAATAATTAATAGAGAGCAAAATCAATTTTCAAAACCAGTGTTGAAAATTGCTATCAAGTATAATTATTTATATTATAAAAGGTCTGTTTTTTATGGAAGTGAACTAATATATACTTTTGGAACTTAAAGACACGCATTCTACAATAAGCTGTTACTTAAACTTTAGTCTTAAGTTGAAAGAAATTGATTAGTTATAGTTGAATATGAGGAGAATCGACTATAATTGGTCAATATCTCATGACTTAAGATTTCAAGCTTAGTAATAGCTTATTGTAGAACGCGTGTCTTACTTTAAGTTCCAAAAATAAAAAGCCTAAGATAGGTATATGTTTAATTTGCAAAAGCAAGAGAGTTCTAATGCAATCTAGTACAGAAATAAAAAACTGACCTAATATCTAATTACTTGCACAATCATGTTCAGATTCATATTGGTTCTTAGACTGGTTTTACGAACTCCAATTAGTCAATTAAATTTCATAATTACCAATTATAAAATTGAATCTCAGTTGTGATATATATTGTTATTGCTATATAATATCAACTTGCGTAAAATTATTTTAAATAAATTATTTAATTATTAATTTCAAGTATAATTTATAAGTATATTTTACATAAATAAATCAGAATTTAAAGAAAATTACAATGTTTTCAATTTTGCAGTTGATAATTCTAAAATTTAATCGGTCAATTAAGCTAATCAGAGTTAATGAGATCAGCCCATTAATTTATAACTACAGTTATATATTAACAAATCAAATAAATTTGTCTAATTATAACATCAACGCTCATCTACAGGCAAATCTGCTAACGTTTTGCTTTAATTGTATTTACATTAAGTTTATAATTTTCATTATTTATTTTGGAATGTCAATAGCTTAACATAAACATTGATGCCACAAGATGCTCTGAACACATCGCTTCAGTTGCTCCCAAATATTTCCTTCGTAAAACAACCTTGAAGCAGTAAATATTAGAAATTACATAACACGTAGAGTAATCCAATACATTTGAAACAGTTTTGTTTTGCTTTGCTTCATTCGTTTGAATAATTTGTTCTGCTTTTAGGAAGTTTCTTAAATCATACTTCGTTTTTTTCACCGCGTGTGTGTGTGTGTGTGTGTGCGCGCGCGTGTGTGTGTGTGCGTGTGTGCGTGTGTGCGTGCGGACATACGCATGGAATTCGATTTGAATCTTAAGAAATATCTTATAAGGGTCATGAATCTTAGAGATCTTAACCCCAAAATCTTACCAAAACGTAAACAAAACTTCTCTCATAATAAAGAGCAACGTATTCTACTGATAAATTTTAGCTCTACGTAAGTTAACACGTAGCAGCTTTCACAAGAATTTGTAAGTGATATCTTTTATTTCACTAACCGTTTGTGTTTAAACATTAGTTTTGCTTCTATGAGATAAAAGAAAATTCAATGTTACGACTCACCAGAACGATTTGCGCCGCAGCTTCTAACTCCCTCAGTATTTCCTCCGCCATCTCAAATTAAACCTGTCTATTTTAATTATTAATTCAATTATATAGACAAATAAACAGACTATATTTACAAAAACATTTTACCTTAAACTGCACACGGCTGACTCGGCGTCACGTCTGAAATTAGATAGCTTTATAGATAGGTCTCATCATGGTGAAAGAAACTCAGATGTGTCGTTCTTGAGATAAATTTCAAATGGTTCTGCGCAGATGTCAAAAACAATCATAGATTTCTTCCATGTCAAACTTGTCCACGATGCTAGCTAGAAATTGGTTCGAGATTTCAGAAAAGGAAAGAATTAATAAATCATATTTTAACACATGACCAATGAAATTGATTAATTCTTTCTTCATCTGAGGTCTCGGACTGATTTCTACCATTGACAAAATAGTAGATTGAATATTTCTGATTTATTTATGTCTATACAATTTGGGAATCGTTTGGGGAAATTTGGGAAAAACATTTAAATATTTGAGAAATAGTATTTTTCTTGTAATTAACAAATTTTTATCATGCGTCAAGTTAGCAGACAGCGATTTTATTTAATGTGTTTTATGAATAGAATTGATTAGAAATCATTTGGGGTAGATTATCTCAATCGTCTTCATTATTATTTTCATTTGGGAAAAGTCACTATTTGGTAATTCAATATATTTAAGGCTTAAACACAATAGACAATAGGCATAGGGAACAGGAAATTAAGACTTAAATACAATAGGCATAGACAACAGGAAATAACAAGCCGTCCAATCAGAGCTCTATGTAAGTTCGATATATAGAATTCTGATTGGACAATTCGTTATTCTCTGTACCTTGTCACTATTTGGTGTAATTCAATAGATTTACACATTACGAAAACAAAGCTCAGGTCTAATAGGTGTAGTAGGTGTAGTACAATGAAACCTAAAATCGTCAAAAATTAACCAATTAAGCATAGTAAGAAATTATATATAGTAAGAAATCAACTTGATCATAGACTTAATTATATTCGATTAATTTTCTTCACTGTCAATTGTGATTGGTCAATTCTTTATGGCTTAAGGCTATCTACATTTATTGTACCATCCGAGTGAAATTTGAGAACGCAGTCTGACATTAGAGTATTTGGATTTCGGAGTAATAAACTTTGAACATAAAAATATACAATGAAGAAGAAAATTTGTTAATACATGTTATTTTCTTAATTTGTAAATATTATTATTATTTAAATACACTTCAAGAAGAATAATTTTAATATTTATTCTTTATTTTTGTTACTTTTCAGTATATTTATTGTACTACACCTACTATATCCATATCACACTCGGATTTTGTTCATTTTCACAATGTGTAAGGCTTTAAACACAATAGGCATAGGCAATAAGCACAAGGTACAAGGAATAACGAGTTGTCCAATCAGAACTCTATATAATATCGAACTTACATAGAGCTCTGATTGGACGACTTGTTATTTCCTGTTGCCCGTGCCTATTGTATTTAAGTCTTAATTCCCTGTTTCCTATGCCTATTGTCTATTGTGTTTAAGCCTTAAATATATTGAATTATCAAATAGTGACTTTTCCCAAATGAAAATAATAATGAAGACGTCTACCCCAAATGATTTCTAATCAATTCTATTCATAAAACACATTAAATAAAATCGCTGTCTGGTAACTTGACGCATGATAAAATTTGTTAATTAAAGAAAAATATTATTTCCCAAATGTTTAAATGCTTTTCCCAAATTTTCCCAAATGATTCCCAAATTATATAGACATAAATAAATTTAATTTGTCCGCTATCTTGTTAGTGGTCTGATTTCTAGCATCGTGAACATGAGAAGTGCTTTCTATTTGATGACATAAGTCACAAATCGACATAAATGTCGTTCCTTGTTAACATTCAAAGAGAGACAAAGCTAAAACGACACTTGTATGTGTTCGATTTGTATTATCAAATGAAAAGCACCCAATCGTTTGCCGCTTGAGGTCCATGGAAACAGCCATTCTGCGTTCTTTCTGTGCGGTTTGGTGCATATTTATTGTTTCCTTTGTGCAGTTAAAATCACTGAAATATAATACTTATTTCAGTAATTAAACTATCACAGTGTTTAAAGAGCATTAAAATTTAAAGCAAATTTAAGAAGCATTAAAAAATGTCGGAATATGAGAAAGTACGAACGGGAAAGTTAGTATTGAAAGGCGAAAAATCAAGGTAATTCTTACTTTCTTATTATTGCTTGAAATTTGATATTTTATTTATATTCCGTTATTTGATATTTTATTCATTGTTCCTTTCCAGACCGAAGAAACGAAAATCTAAGAGACAAGAAAAAGAACAGGATGTCACTGTGGAGGATAAAGATACTCTTACTCATGGTTTGTTTATTAACTTTTTGCTAAATGTTAAATTTACATGTCTCACTTTACATTCTAGTAAGAGTACATTTGCTCTTTTGATAATGTTATTTTATATAAAAAAACAAAAATTTGGAAAAAAAACATCGCTTAATATTTAAAAAACAGTTAATAGTGATGTGTCTAAAGGTTAGAAAATTTGTGCAATGAAATGAAATTATAAGCATGTACTTACTACAATAGAAATAACATGTGAAATATAAAATCTAATACATAATTATAACACAATTGATTGCGTAAAAAAACAAGGAACAATTTGAAATTGACTTTGCTTTATACAAAAAATTGTGTATTATCAAATTCTTTGTGATAATTTTCATTTTATAAACATTGTAATGATTATAGAAGTTCAAAAGCCATGTGGGATTGTACAATGGCCAATGTTTTCTATGCAAAATAATTACATCCCATATAATTCTCTGTCTTCTGAATCTAGTGATATTAATTGTATTACAATTATATATTTTTATGACTTTTATATATTTCATTTTACTATTGTAGTACATCCTTGGCACATGCTTATGCTACTTTATTCAGTATGATAGATTTCCTAACATTCAAGGGCCTGAAGTTTAAACAAATCTTTTTTTTTTGTGCTTAAATCATTAGTTTATAGTTATAGAAATGATGCAATTATTTTTAGAACAAAATTCGAACAAAATTATAGTATTGGAGCTGACTAATATCCGTTTCTATCAATGTAGATTAATCTCGATTCAACTTACTCTTCGTCTTTTTCTAGTTCTAAAGATTAGAAAAAGACGAAGAGTAAGTTGAACCGAGATTAAAGTTAATCTACATTAATGGAAATTATCATAAGAGAGTTTTTCAGCAAGAAACACAAATTGACACGAGTCAATTTTATCCTTGTTCAATAATCAGTAAGAAACTAATTGTAAGACAGAATGATTCTTGTGTCGAATTAATGTCGAATTAATGTTTCTGCTGAATAGCTTTGTACTCCGCGAATATATGGACTTATTTATACTGAAAAATAGCTTTGGCTAATATTTGGTTAATATATAATATTAATATATAATATAGATGTCACTACTTATATTAAAAAATAATAAATTTCCAAACTTAGGTATTTTAGAGGTGACGTTATCCCTTAAATATTATATGTCACCTTTAACTTT
>NW_017259302.1:1810601-1817535 GCF_001594045.1 Atta colombica
TTTATGAATTTTTTTATTTTGTATAAAACATTTGCGACATAGATGCATATTTTATTTAATAGGAGGATGGTGGAAGGTTAAGAATGTTACTGAAATTACCGGAACAGTGGCTATTGAATTTGGAAATCAAACTTACGTGAAAGCACTCGATAATGGATTGTTTACTCTTGGAGCACCACATGACGAAGGAGAAGGCCCATTACCAGAAGAAATATTAACGGCATTTCCTATAAGTGAGACTAAGGTTGCTTTGAAATCAGGATATGGCAAATATCTTGGGGTTGATAAAAACGGCATCGTTATCGGTCGAAGTGATGCAGTTGGATCTATTGAGCAGTGGGAGCCAATTTTTCAAGTAATTCCTATATATAGAAATATATATAATAGATAGATAGAAATATATAATAGATAGATATTAATTTGTTGGAAATTGTTTTATATGCGTTTTTATGTTAATATATTTATATTTTATGGATTCTTTTCAAAAATATCTAGTATTTGTATTTACATTTAACTTTTATGTTTGCTTCTATGATATTTCTTATCAAAGAAATTAAGAAATTAAATAAAATTTTGATTTTATTAAATAAATCAAAATAAAAAGTAAAATATGAATATAGTTTCAATTCCATAAGTTAGTTAAATTTTTATTACTAAATGTAGGAATATTTTTGCACCGCTTTTTAAATAATATATTAATTCATGCCTTTTTTCAGGATGGCAAGCTTGCAATATTAAATAATACTGGATGTTTCATATCAATTACAAATGATGATGATATAGTTTGTCAAAATAGGACAGCTGGTACATCAGAATTTGTTGTTGTAAGAAGTATAATACAACGTTCTCAAAGTCCTAATAAGGATATTCCGAAAGAAGAACAAGGTTCACTCACAGAGGTCGAAGTAAATTATGTGTGAGTATTATGTGAAATCTTATCAATCGTATAATTATTGAATAAGAAATTATTCAAGTGTAAAATTATAAAACTTTTACGTTTTGTGACAATTATTTTGCTGTGTTAAGGGGTTTCTGATGTAACGGGTAAAAAAAAATCGATTTTTTTTTGCATAAATTGTTAGAAACATATTCGAAAAATATGTTTTCAAAGTCCTAAATCGAAATTCGAAGTTGTAACGATTCTACAAACAATTTTATATCTGCGCGTCACGCAGGTATACAGAGTGCCAAAATCCGGACAAATCGAAGAATTTCTTTAAACAAAATGTTTTTAATGAAAAATATTATAGAAAATCCTTTTACATGGCACTTGGAGGATCCCTATAGAGCACAATTATTCGATATATCCCCATTAACTTGAATGATTGCCTCTATTCTCGATTTGAAGCGTTGGCACGCACACTATAATGTAGCGCTGTCCATGCCGACAAATGCTGCCTCAATAGCGGTCTTTAATGAGATATCACATTGGGATGCCAAGACTTATTTGTGACCCTTTCAACTATGCTCCACACGTAGTAATCTAAGGGATTTAAATCTGGACTGTTAGGAGGCCAGAATTCCTTGGACCAAAACATATCGACGTTGTCTGAGAGCCAATTTTGAATCAAATGACTCGTATGAGCCGGTGCACCGTCCTACTGAAAAACATGGCCTTCCGGACGCACAGTTTCTATCCACGGCTTCACTACATTAGAACGCGATTGGTTGGATCATCCGAAATCAGCGCTTGAACTCTTTCAACGACTGCGGGGATCTTCGCGATCTTTCGAATGACTCTTCCCCGTTGGCATATTGAAACCTTCATTGGACTGTTCTAAAGCCATATTTTGCCACAATGTCATAAATGATTGATCTCGAGTATCCAAAGAATTATTTAAATATCCGAATTATTTCCGTTATTGAGCGGCCAGCACGAAGGCCTTCGATGATCGCGGCTTTTCGATTATACTCCACATTTGATTTCAAATAGGTATTGTTCTATATCAAATCTTTAACGCATTTTTCTCTAAACCATATTTTTCGAATTGCAGCATAACTTTTCGTGCAGCATAACTTAAAAAATATTCGAACAATATTGACTTTTCTCTGTGTATACATATAGATAACTAAATTCCTCTCTGGATGAACTTATTAGTTTGATGATATTATTAAAATAATAATTATTACCGCACAATTAATGTGAGAATTTTTTGTGAAAATTGGAACTTTTTTTTTCTAAGGCCCATCATTTTATAAATTTTTTGCACCACAAATAGGTTGATCTAGAGCAGAATATTATTATAAAACTAAAATGCATTTAAATTTCTATTTCAGACAAATACAACAGGTGCTATCCTGCAATTGCATTGTCCGACGTAACCTCCGAGATCTATCTTCATATTTTCAAATTTATACGTTATTTTGTAATGAAAAAATAATTTTTTATATCTACAAATATACTTTCCTTAAAAACATCCTAAAATTTCAATCATCTCTATAATCTAAAAAAAATTCCCAAAAAACGCGTTATTTTTAGCGTATTACATCAGAATCCTCTCTTAACTGTTATTTCTTTTGTTCTATCTTAAATCAGATGTTTAAAATTTCTAATAATAACAATATTTAATTTCACAGACGGAAATTTCAAAAGTTTCAAGATAAAAAGTTAAAAATAAACAAATCTGATCGCTCCGAGTTGGAAAAGGCAAAAGTGGAAGGAAATTTACATGAAATTCTATTAGATAGAAGAAGTAAAATGAAAGCTGATCGTTATTGTAAATAAATTCAATATTGTAAATTTATTATGAAGTATTGTAAATAAATTGCGAAATACATTTTATCTAATTATTTATTATTATAAAAAACAATTCCAAGATAAAAGAATTTTGTTAGATATTTAAATATTAAAAAAAAATATTTAAAATAAATATTAATTTTATTATACGTATATATACGTGTGTGTGCGTGTGTGTGCGTGTGATGCATATATATAAATGAACAAAAAATATTCAATAAATTTACTAGATAATGTCTAATAGATACTATTAATATAAATTAATATAAATTAATATAAATAATTAATATAAATGTTTAATATCTAAAAGTTATTAATTTTATAAGATTATTAATATTATAACATAAGCAATTATCTACACCATAAATAAAATATAAATTAATGTTGATTATACTGAACAAGAAATTACAATTATGAGAAAAAAAATTGTTTAAAACTCTAAATTAATAAATTTAGCCTATGATTATTTAATGTTAAAAATTAAATTAAAATGAAATAAAATAATATAATGGCATAATATATTGCATGAAATTATATTTATTATAATTTTGCATGAGAGATAGGATTGCAATAATGTATTTGATATAAAAAGCATATTCTATATCTAAAATATATAGCTATATATAAAATTTTTCTACTTACAAATCTTATATAAATCCAAAGTAAATCATAAGTCAAATTAGATTGCAGATATTTTATACAAAAAATCGGAATGTGCTTAACTTTGATAAATTATAGAAATTATATTACTTTGGTTATAAGTATATGTAGGTTGGCACATTTCATAAGGAGATTCACAGAGAGATATTCATAAATCATCTATTCATATACAATAAAAAAGATACTACAAACCATATCTTTTGTTGAAGTATGTATAACTGATTTTAAAAATATCACAAAAAGCCAAGACTTGTCAAAGATTTTCACATGCAAAGGTATGCAAAATAATTATTCGGAAAATTTTTGCCAAGTCTGCGCCCTTAGTCATTGTTCTATATTTAAAATCAATAATTTGTATGCCTAGGGATGGGATAACGCAGTACTAAAACACTATCAGCCGATATGATAGGCAATATGTTGTCACAGTGATGATTCACTAAATGGCTTACACTATCAAATACGCGATCTTTTGTGCGAACCTGTAAAATAAAATTGTGATACTTTATGACCATTATTTATTAAAATTCAAATGCAAAAAAATATTTAGACATGTAGATTTATAATCGGTAAATGTTTTAGAAATTTCCGATCACAGATATACGCTTCAATTTTTGCATTAATAATATTGTTATATGAATTTCGTTTCATACTTACGACGCCTTCAGGATCAATTAGTAACAAATGTTTTGGGATATTATTATTCATTCCAGTCAGAACATACTGGCCAGGAGAACCTTGTGACTCTCGAACCAAAAAGTCGCCATCCTTAAAAATAAAATAGCAAAAATAAATATATATTAGATGATAAGAGATCTTTATATATTTTTTTTTATTGACATATATTTACTCTAGTAAGCATAGATTCTGCTTCAGATCGGCTAACACATCCATGAAACCAAATTTCTTGTTTTAATTGCTGTTTCTGTGATCGAGGGCTTAATCTATTCATATCCGATATTGCAGAACTGAATGGCTCTGTGATTATAAATAAAAAACTCAATATGAGTACAATAAATTATAAATAATTATAAATAAGTAAAAATTCTTAAAAATTTTGATATTACACTAAGTCTCTTTATATGAAAATATATTTGAGATTGCAATGTAATCATATAATATAAATAAATATGAAGATTACAGCAATTAAAGATCATTATTTTAAAACAGTTATAAATTTTGAATCTTTGTTAAGAGATTTACGATAAAATAATAATTCTCTTACGCATATCAAAAACATCAAAAAGTGATGCTGGATCACGATGATTGTCTCTGTTTGCAGCTATGACACTGTCATTCACATAATTATGCTCAGACATTATATTTAAATTCGTTGATGAGGATATAGTGCTATCTGAATTTAAATCAATTAGATTCCCAGTTTCTGTCGAGAAAGATGAAACGGAGAAATAAATATAAAAATAAATTTATACATAAAAATTAGAATTCAATCTACGAGTAATAACATTTTAAAAGATATTACCTGCCAACTGCTGATGTCTGTCTGCAGCAGATAGGAATGAATCAACTGCAATATTTTGTATGTGAGTACGTGATGCATTATTTTGATGATGTTTTAGATTAGGCAGTGTAGATGCTGTATTAGGCAAAGGAGGTACTGGGGGTGGACCAATATCAGGAGGTACTTTCCCTGGTAGATCATTGTAATAATCCCTGTCTACTTCCCTAACACCGTTTAGTATAGGGCTAACAAATAAATACACAAAATTATAAACAAAGACTGTTAAAACTTTAGATTTATAAACGCATTTATTTTTATAACTTACTGCAGAGAACTTGGTTTTGTAAGAAATTCTTTAAACCTGAGTTCGAATGCTTGTCCAATAGTGGATATAACATCCTGTGCTAAACCACCTGTACATTCAAGCACATAACAAGCACGCCATTCTTGCATATTTTTAGCAACATATGCAACAAAATCTAATATTTCCTATTACATAATAAAACATAGTTTTTTAATTTCAAAATAAAAATTATAATATATATTGTGAATTTTTACTGTAAATTATATGCAGCTTTATTTCATATATGTACAAAAATAGTGAAATAAAATGAACAAAAGATGAAATGCAATATATATCAATGTGTACGCTCTTTACCGTATCACCGCCTGAAGCAAAAGATATACGTGGCATATCATGTTTCGCAATAATGTGTCCAGTATCAATATTAGTCAAGGATAAACTGCAACTGCTAATGGTTAAAGTAACAGTAGCAGCGCTATAATCCATACAAGGTTTATTTGCTATGGCTCTTAATACCTTCTCATCAACCTAATGCAAAAAAATTTAATTATAGACATAAATATAATTATAAAATATAATTATATCTATAAATAAAAAATAATTCTCTATGAAATCTACCCTTCTCTTTTTGTCAGCAGACTTTAATCCGGCAGCTTCGCAAACTCTGTTTATGCATTCTCTAAAAGAAAGTAAAAGATTGTGTTCATCATGTACTTCAAAGTATCCTCGCAACAAGTTACTTTAAATATAATAGTTTGATAACTTACTTAGCTACGCACGAACGTGTTTCAAAATCTAAACTTTTCATAGACGTTTTTACTTCAAGACATCCAATATACTGTAATGTAAACAAAGATTAGATAAAAGAAAATAAATAATTGATTGAATTAATAGATTAATAGATTATCTTTTCAGTACTGGAATTAATGATATTTTCTTATGCGTTTATATGCTGCCCTTCCCTTGCTGCTTTCATTTCTAATAATTAAGGTGTGACGCTTTACCTTAGGGAAATTTCATGAAATAAATTTAAGAGCTCATCGTACTACACAGTACTAAATAAAGTGTGTTAACAAATATTATTTCATTGATAATATCTGAATCCATTATTATATAATCATTATTATATGACACACACACACACACGCGCGCGCGCGCGTTTGCGTGTGTGTGTGTGTGTGTGTGTGTGCGTGCGCGCGCGTGTGCGTGTGCGTGCGTGCGCGTTTGCGTGTGTGTGTGTGTGTGTGTGTGTGTGTGTGTGTGTGTGTGTGTGTGTGTGTGTGTGTGTTAGGTAGAAACGTACACAAGTACATAAGTTACAAATTAAAAATGAAATATTTTAAAAAATTACATTTTGAATAAAACATAATAAGATATAGAAAATAATGAATAACAGAAAAAATATTTAGTTTTATCTAATGATAATAAAACAGCAAAACAAGAAATAAAACAAATGATAATTTTAATATTCAAAACGATGAGAATCAAAGTACGAATTTCTAATCTATAGAACAAGAAGCTTAAAAACTTCA
This sequence comes from Atta colombica, assembly GCF_001594045.1. Classification (NCBI taxonomy): domain Eukaryota; kingdom Metazoa; phylum Arthropoda; class Insecta; order Hymenoptera; family Formicidae; genus Atta; species Atta colombica. Next base: position 1,817,294 of record NW_017259302.1, read on the forward strand.
AGCTCTGTTCTTTTATCAACTTTATTACTAGAATACAACAGCAAAAAGAAATAATAATAAAAATTTCTTTAATTAAATGATTTGAATACTGCTCCATTTTTAAGAAAAATAAAATATATTATTTTTCTTTTTTTATAAATACAATCTAAAAATACATAAATAAGTCAATCAATGGGGCATAAGATATCTGTAATAAAAATCATCACACAAATAGATAGAAAAATTCTCCTTAAAATCTAAAT
>NW_017259302.1:1817635-1824333 GCF_001594045.1 Atta colombica
ATTTCTGAACAATATTAAGCTTGTATCAGAAACATTTAAAATGCAATGTTAAACCTATTTTTTCTTTCTAATATAATATTTTCGAATCATCATTTACATAAAGAACATGCATAAAGAACATGACAAAATTTTATCCTTAAGATAAATTTAATAATTTATAAAATAAAAATTAATACCCTGTGCAATTGTAATACATATTGAATTTTTCATGAGACTTTAAATCTATTTATATATCTTGAACAAAATAGTAGATAACGTACCTTCACTGTATAACTAATTCCTTCCTTACTTACTAAATGATCTGGATGCAACCATCCTCTAGCTGGTTTACTGATAAAGCTACTACCACCTGCAGCCATTGCTAAATTAACAAATGTCATTGCTTCATTACTGCTTGCTTTAAAGCAAACATGTAGCGATATAACATTGAACTAGATATCTATTTTCTTAAAATTATTCCCAACCATCTATCAACGTTAAAAAATAAGTATATATCCAATTGTGGGAATTTAAAGGTCAAGATTATACAAATAGATTAACAATATGCAAGACAATAATTAGTCTTGTCAAAGCTTAACATTAACTTTCATAGTAACGCATTACAATGGATAATTTAATAATAGCTCCACATTTTTCGAAGGAATTAGGAGGAATATTGGAAGGAGATATGGAGCACTTTATCAATCCCAAAATCAAGATAAGGAATTAAAAGCATGCACAAAGTGACACGCTTGAAATTTTTCGTATAAATCACGCCCTATGCCAGTAACTTTAAAAACTATCAATGCCAATCGGTTTATATACCGAAAACTTAGACTGCATAAAGATCCACGTACCTGATAAATAATCTATCCGCTACCGAATTAATTCACTACAGATTCGACTGTTTATTAATTGATCAACGACACGTCGATTATTGCACGAGGAGTGTCGGGTCCGTCGCTCGGCTCCGACTCGTTACCGATGATTCTACGGATGATTCTGACGTTTATCGAGCACATAAAAGATGATTGACTTATACAAGCATAAGCATAGGCGTGAACTGGCGTACTACTACTATTACACGACAAATGCACGTATGCAGCGATTTAAATTTCGTCTCGTAATACCACGGTTTAATTGGCTGGATCCAACAGTACAGCCAATCAATTGTAATCATTCGATGCCATCAATGAAATATCAAGTCTGTTTTTTTCGTCTAAACTTCTCGCACCAATCACCATTCTTTTTCTTCGCCTCTTATTTCTTCTTATATCAGAAATCAGAAGGTCAAGTATGTATCTTGAAATAATTATACATTAGTATTGTACCGCACTAATTTGTGTATATGTATATACGTATACATACCCATTTACAGAAGTTGAGCCTATAAATGGTGGAACCAATCAGAAAAGAGAAACACTATCCGCTCCATTCTTCCTTGATTCTCTTTGAATGGATAACTTCTTTCTCTATTTACTACAGTTTACTAAAGCCTGATTGGTACTGTTGGATCAACAGCAATCAGACTTTAGTAAACAGAAAAAGAACGTACATCCATTTATCTGGATGATCTAAAAGAATACATCAAGCATTGAGCTTTTAAGCCGATTCTACATTAGAGGATCGATTCTGTAATCTGTCTTGAAATGAGATGAAAATTATAAAAGTAAGCGAATTTACTAAAATACTGATTATTTCTTTGATCAATTCTTAATAAATTTGCTCGCTTTTGTAATTTTTACTTTGTTTGAAGATACAGAATCGATCCCTAGTTACAAACCGATCGCAAGTTTGTTGCGACAGCCAATCTGAAGCTTACATTTTGAAATCGACACTTCATATTGGTTGTCGCAACAAATTTGCGATCAGCTTGCAACTAATGTAGAATCGGCTTTATGGATCCGCTCTATATAATTAAGTCTGCTAAACGCAATCAATGGATGCATTTCGTTGTGCTTATAGCACTTGTAAATATCATTTGTCCATATTTAATAGACAACAAGAATAAACTGAGGCCTCTACACAATAAAAGAAACAGGGAACAGAGAACAGAAAATAAGAATTTCAATCTATCAGAAATCATGTTTTGGAATACACAGTTTCTGATAGGTTAAAATTCTTATTCTCTGTTTTCTGTTCCTTTTCTTGTGCGGAGCCCCTTATTATTATAGTCGTATTTATAGTCAAATCTTATATTCAAGACCGTCTTAAGAAGTTACGAACCAATCAGAAGGCTTCATTAGCGTCTTCAGACATTACTTAAGACGGTCTTGAAATAAGACTCGACTATGAATACTGGCCATAGTCTTATATTTAAGGCTTTCTTAAATTTATCTTTAGATACTCTACGAATTATTTCATTGGCTACTGAACATCTAAAAAAAAACATCTAAAAGATAAATTTAAGGAAGCTTTAAATACAAAGATTATGAATATGGGCAATAGTCGAGTCGCTATTTTACATCGTCACATGAAAAAAGCAGAGTTTTCATTAGATGTCGCTCATCGCATCCAGTGTGCAGTAGGCTTAAACATCAACGTCTGATATAGCAGGTGGCGCATCTATCTATTTATGAATATCAGTTAAATAATTGCACGCCGTGTCCGGCGTGCTGCTCGTTCTTTTTCGTTCATCATTTGATAGACGCGGTAGACACGGAGTAATCCGTTTTAATCGGCGATATAACATAGCCGAGAGTGATTCAAAATGACGGAAACTTTACAATTAAGAGGCACGCTTCGTGGCCACAATGGATGGGTCACGCAAATTGCGACAAACCCGAAATATCCGGACATGATTTTATCTTCTTCACGTGGCAAGTATCAATCGTTGCTAGCCTTTACCTCCTTTTATCTTATCCCTTTTTTACAATTTTGTAATAAAATTCTGATTTTTTAACTTACATTTTAATCACTATTATACTTGCTTCATTTTTTTACTATAATTTTGTGCTACAAAACACGATTTTATTTAATTAGTAAACTTTACATATATCATGTAATATTCCATCTGTTCATACAGCAATTGGAGAATTATAGCAACTAGGATGATGCAGATTTCGATAAAAAAATTATTTTTATTAGCTGAACTTCTTGCATAATTCATTTTTCTCTTGTTATCAATATGATAAGAAAGAGAGGAAAGATAAACTTGCAAGAAGTTCAATTAGAAGGAACAGGCTTAAAGTTTCTGTATCTAACTTATTTATCCTAGTTTAAAGCTTCGTTTTTAACGTTCTTAAAATGTTCTTAAAACAGATTACAATTGAAAGACTTGTTGAAAAATTCAATTAACTCTATTTTTTGACAAAAATAACTTTAAATGTATTTAATATACTAAATATTCTACTTCTTTTGGTAAGAAATGGATAACTCTAAGTAAAATAATTAACAGGTTTTGTAAAATATTTTGTGTAATATTCTTCAAGGTTTTTTATTAATATTGTAGTAACTTTTTAAAAAGTTGGATTTTGCATCAAGAGTATTCAATTCATCTCATGTACTCTTTTATTCATACTCTTTAAATTCTTGAATCAGCCTTTATAAACCAAGGATTTGAACTCATTAATTGATTATTCTCACACAGAGCTCCTCATCTATATTATCCCATTAATGTTATCCCATTAATGTTATTTTTATCAATATAGATTAATTTCAGTTTAACTTATCTTTTATCTTTTTCTAATAATCTTTTCCATTTCTCCCAATGTTAATTAACTTTAATCTTGGTTTAAATTTCTTTTTATCTTTTAGTTCTAATAATTAGGAAAAGATAGAAAGTAAATTGACCCAATTAAAGCTATATTGGTAGAAATAGCTAATGTTCAAAACTAGAAAAGGATGAAATAAGTTAAAAATAATCTAAGTTGGTAAAATGAATTAAGTTGCAATATTCGCAATTTTGATTGACTTAATTAGCAATTAATTTAACTGTTAGAATTACTGCAAAATTTATATAATTATTTTTTTCTCAATTTAATCTTTCTTCTCATATCTCTTAGATAACAAAAATTTACTTTTATTCATCTTCATAAAATAGTACAGATTGTGGTAATTAAATTAATTGAAGTCAAATCATCCTAAATTCGTAGAAATAACAATTGCAGCTTATGTATTATTGTTCCATTCTAGATAAGACTCTGATCGTTTGGAAATTGACGCGTGACGAAGCTAACTATGGCATCCCACAAAAACGTCTTTATGGGCACTCGCACTTCATAAGCGACGTAGTTCTTTCATCCGATGGCAATTATGCTCTGTCTGGTTCGTGGGACAAAACGTTGCGTCTTTGGGATTTGGCAGCAGGTCGTACGACTAGAAGATTTGAAGACCATACCAAGGTGTGACTTCGCTCTTCCGCGTCACGACGATGCATATTTGAATTTTCTTCATAACAAAGATAAAGAAAAAATTTTCCATATTATGAGGTATTGCTTCATAATATGAGTTTTTTTATTTATTTTGATTATGATGGAAGAAGTAATTCCGCGAAAAATGAGATATACTGAAGCTTTTTTTTTAATATTTTTTTTTATTGAGAAATAGAAGAGGTAGGATTAAATCAATAATGCCGTAAGTATCGATATTAAAAAATTATAAAACAAATATTGCTTTATTAATTAAGTTTTAACATTAACAATTTTTGTTGAATATAGGATGTTTTGAGCGTCGCTTTCTCTGTGGACAATCGTCAAATTGTCTCCGGTTCACGAGACAAGACGATTAAATTATGGAATACATTAGCTGAATGCAAATATACCATCCAGGATGATGGACACACAGACTGGGTCAGCTGTGTGCGCTTCTCTCCCAACCACGCGAATCCTATCATTGTTTCTGCAGGCTGGGATCGTGTTGTCAAGGTGAGAATAAAGCTTACGTTTACAAGATTCATGATAAATGTAAATGTTTGATAAGAATGATGGATATCTTATATATTATACACATGATATATCTATGAGTGTATGCGGATATGGGACTGACATTAAATGCTGTATATTTCGTTTCTAATTGCATGATAAATTCATTAGTAATTTTAGCAATTCACATCTTTTACAGGTCTGGAATTTGACGAACTGCAGATTAAAGATCAATCATAGTGGTCATACAGGATATCTGAATACTGTTACAGTATCACCTGATGGATCACTGTGCGCATCTGGTGGAAAGGTGCATATAGCATATATTAGATTTATCATTCAAAATATATATTTTTATCATATGAATTATATCATATTAATTCTATTCGCAGGATTGCAAAGCTATGTTGTGGGATCTGAATGATGGAAAACATCTTCATACTTTGGATCATAATGACATCATTACAGCTTTATGCTTCAGTCCTAATCGTTATTGGCTTTGCGCCGCGTTTGGACCATGGATCAAAATCTGGGATCTTGAGACTAAAGAAATGGTCGAAGAATTAAAACCTGAAGTCGTATCTGCAACCAGTAAATCAGAACCTCCCCTCTGCCTGTCTCTCGCATGGTCCACTGACGGCCAGACACTATTTGCTGGGTATTCTGATAATACTATTCGTGTCTGGCAAGTTTCTGTATCTAGCAGATAAATACTTTATAATAAAAACTTACAATTCTCAACAATATGTATAAGTCTTATTATTTACATTCAATATATAATATACAATGTCTACAATGTACAGAATAAGATAACGTGTCCACTATCGTGTATAAGCTAGATTAGCTATAATTCTATTTGTCTTTACTTTCTTCCATTTTCTTAATATTTTGTTCGAATTTCTGAAATTCTTTTTCGGCAATCTTGTCTGTCTCGTCTTCTACTTGTATAACTCCGAGTACTTCAGGGATGTAGAATTGCATCATATTTTGTACACCGTTCCTCAATGTTACTACTGAGCTTGGACAATTGGTACACGAACCTTGCATTTTCAATTTCACAATACCCTCCTCGAAACCCTGTTGCAATTATAAGAAATACAATGTATGACGTCGAGACAATAGGTGTATGATGGAATTCCTTAAGTTAGTTTGGAAATACTTGCCATAAATACAATATCACCACCATCTTCCTGTACTGTAGGACGTATTCGTGTATCCAATAATTCCTTTATCATCTGAACAATCTCATCATCTTCCGCATTAATTTCTACAGAAATAAAAATGATCAGCATTTTATTTTACTCTGAACATTTTGTATAAAATTGTACATCATACGTGTATCCGCTGCAGGTTGGGAAGCTTCATCCATGACTGGCAATCCGCTTGCAAAAAAATCCATAATGGTAGCGAATATCTCTGGCTTCAACAACTTCCATTCTACGTCCTCATCGACTTTTGTAACCGTGATGAAATCAGGTCCGAAAAATATTGCTTTCACTCCCTCGATACGAAATAACATTTTTGCAAGTGGAGAACAGTATGCATCCTTAGCACTTGGAAAGTCTTTCGTACATCCTTCTCCCAATACTGATACTCCTGGGATAAATTTCAAACTATTTGGATTCGGTGTATCTTGCGTTTGGATAAACATGCTACGTCTTTGTTGACTATGTATCAGAGGACTGCGTTTAGGGGATAATGTACAAACTGTTCCATCGCCATGTAAGTGTCTAATGCCAACAGGGAGAACTCTGAAAATAATATGTATAAATGACTTACTGTTTTATTAACTGTGTCGAAAACAGATTTTGTAAATTTTGCCGATGAAATATCAATAGAAATATTATATATATATAT
>NW_017259302.1:1824433-1828378 GCF_001594045.1 Atta colombica
CTGTCAGCAGATTTAAACAGAACATTGTGACAAATTAGTATTACCTACTTTAAGCTTGTATTTTACCAGCTTATAATCTAGTAATAGAAATCGAATAAGTATCATTTTGTAATTATTTACAAAGAATTATCATCTTAAAGTTACAAAATTTTGCTTAATTCCTATAAATATATCATCTGTTAGCAGAGTTTTGCTGACAATTTGTGGATTAAATTGCAACAATTAAATCAGATTTTTTTGACACATTAGATTGTGTTTGGATAAAGATATCCGTGTAATACAGTATACAAAATTTTTCATATATATGGATAAAAAATGAAGTTGTAAACCTTACGTTGAATATTCTTGCGCCAATAACATTCTACTGATTGTAGGTACATTTTGCTTCGCAAGAAGTTTATTGAATGTCCTGAAAACACATAGATGTTTACGAATCTATACAACTGTCAGTAGAAATAAACATATATAGCAGAAAAATTTATATTTATTCAACGAAAAGTGTGTGAATTACTTACTGCGTATATTGCTCGTTTGTCAATGTTCTGTACAATGCTGGCCGGCTCGTATGGAACGATCTAAAAACTTTATCCATTGCTGTTTCTAAACTGTCTTTTTCTCCTGTCTTTCTCCCCCCTCAAATTATCAAAGTTCTCTCTTCCTTTCATCGACGCATGTGCACATGCGTCTCAGCGCATGCGCGTTTTCTCGTGTTTTTTTACACTCTCTCTTTCTCTTTCTGAAATTAAAGCATTTTTTGTTTTGAAAACTGAAGAGATATCGTCAATCAGATATATTGCAATTACAAAACTTTTATATGGACTGCTCACTCTGCTAATTTTGCATGTTATAGAAAGAACCAGTAGCGCACCCAGTCGATTTTGCCAATTTCGTTTTACTATATGATTCTTATACTCATGATTATTTTGTTCTTATTCACTGAATGTTGAACAAGGATAAGATGATGTGCAAAATGAACAATACACTATACAAGTGGAATGTATTATATGAGATACGCGAATGTAAATAGGGTGTCTCATCTAATTTGTACAATTCTCTTTACAAAGTAAAAGCCATTCTGATAAATATAAATGTTTAGTAATACATCCAATTAAATATCACAATGAATCTTACACATAAGTATAAAATGATAAAATGTGCAGAGATTTAGTACAAATTAAACATTATTTTACAAATTTGGAACAATTTTGATTCATTTTGAATAAATTTAAATTGTAATCAATAATCTCAAAGGAGGTGTTGATCGTCTTTCTCGCTTTTGCCAAATATTAAACATATACCTATTTCGCTTTAAGTTCCAAAAGCGTAACTAGAGAATCGATTCTGTATTTTGAAACGAGGTGAAAATTACAAAAGTGAGCGAATTTACTAGAATACTATTTTAATTTAATTGGTCAACACCTAGTAAATTTGTTCACTTTTGTAATTTTCATCTTGTTTGAAGATACAGAATCGACCCTCAGTTCTGGTATAGAAAACAGATTTTACTTATATGTGACGCAACAAGAAAGGATGAGGATAAGCCAGAATTTCAGGTGAATTTTTTTTATTTTTCTAAACTTATATTATTTCATTAAAGTTTAATGTAGTTAAAATATAAAAAATATTAGGTATTCCAAATCTTTATTAACATCTTATTTATTTTCAAATGTATCAGTTGAGAAATAGATTATATCTTCTAAATATCCGACAGTTTAAAAATAGTCCAACAAATTAAAGACAATTCAGATTTCAGATTTTAGTAATTATGGACAATATTTAATGTAGCCACCATATAATCTTATTATTAAATCTATTTTCTCACACTCATAATATATTTGTAAAGCATTGTACCATTTCTGAAATATAAATCATAAACAAAATAAAAAGATTATTATATACATAATTAATAATTAACTTTTAAACTCTATATAATAGATTTATAACAAATATTTAATTCTACTGTTTTTCATTCTTATTGTTTATTTTCATTTTTTGTACACATAATTAGTTCTTTTATACACATAATTAGTTCTTTTTGTAATATATTTAGAGTTTAAAAGGTAAATTATTGTATAAATATTAATTTAATACAAACAATTAACATGTTTTTTATCACTCGTTTGTCACATTTAATATTATATTATACAATTATAATTATATTGAATAAAAATAAAATCTTTGAAAAAAAAAATTAAAGTAATAACATAAAATAATATGATATTATGTTTAATTGCTTTTCAATATTAAATAACATATCGAGGTGGGTTTATAAAATGGAGATCATTATATACTACAGAATCATCTCTACGAATACCTCCAAAAACTATTAATTCTCCCCTTCCCACTACAAGAGAATATAGAATTCTCTCATCGGGTCCCGAACGATCATTTTGTTTTAAGGGAATCCACAAAGCATTGCAGTCGTCCGAAAGAACATTAGTAATATCTAATACAAATATCGATAATGTGTTCTCAGCTTTTTTGGATACTTTCATCAGCTGTGTCTTCTTATTACGAATTTTCTCCTCCATTCTTCTTAACGATTCCAACTGACGTTGTCTATTCGAGATTGCGTTACTACGAAGAGGTTGATCGCGAAATGCGGCCATGCTTAGGGTATTATCACCATAAAACGGTATCGTTTTTGAGATATTAGATGTATGCGATGAAGGATGTGCATTTTGCGAATGTGATCTAGAGAATGCTCCATGCCGTCCATTTATATTTTCATCTTTATCTACAGATACGTTGCCTTGCCTAAAAAATTCAATTAATAATAATAGCAAAGTGGTTACAATTGTTTGTCAGTGTAACTTTTTACAATGCAATATTATAATTACATCAGACCTTTCGGTCAAAAGATTTGATTCACATAAACGTGGTGAAGTACTCCTTTGAACCTTTCTCAATGAGATACTCATATCATTTGGCTTTGTTTGACGTCTATTTTTACTAAGTACAATGATATAATTTCCCACCTATGTGCAAATAACAAAATTTTATATATATTAAGATCTAGCAATATATAGACCAATTATATTCAATGGAATAGCATTTCAGTAGAATTAAGTTAGATACCTTACAAGCCTGATGACACCAAATACGCGTTGGTGCCCATTCAGTATTGTGCATATTGATTTTCTTCCATGTCCAAGACTCACCTTCCATCGTTAATAGCCAAGCATCATTCATAGCAGCATTTGGTCCTGTACAACCTCCTGTAGATTTTGAAATTTTCACATAATTATCTAATGATGTTTAATTGTTTGGACAGTAATAAATGGAAATTTCAATATGTTTCTCATATAAAAAAAAATAAACAAGATTAATACTTGTTTTAATACCGAAACAATCTTAGGAGTGAATAATAACATCAAGCACAAGTAGATATTTCTCTTACCAAGTACAAGTAAATGTTTCTCTCCAAGTTTAATTTGCGACTGGCCATAACGTGGCTGCGGCTTCAAATTTGATGTATTTTGTTTATGCCAGGTATATGAATCCAAATTTAAGCACCATACATCATTAGAACTACTTTAAAATAATACAAGCAATGTTATGCATAAAAAATATATAGTATATATTTTACTTTCATACATTCATATGTTTTACAAGAATATACCTGTAGTATCCATTACAAACTCCACCGAAAACAACCATTAAATTCCTATGTATTGTTGCAGAATGTGCAGATGTTGGTGGTGGAGTTTCTAATGTGTTTATAGCAGTCCATTTATTTGATTTTATACAGTATACATGTAATTCATTAAACAATTTCCACTGCTGGAAATATATTATCTTTAATATATTTCAATATTTTTAAAAATAATATTATAAATTATATGTAAAATATTAATAATGCAAGCTGTAAAAAATAAGTGTATAACAAAATGTGTTAAACAGTAAAATTATAGTTTTTTTTATGTACCTCCCAATACATGATTT
>NW_017259302.1:1828478-1843566 GCF_001594045.1 Atta colombica
TCATTTTCTTATTTGAATAGTTACCTGATGTAAAGGATATGGCGACGGATGAGACCAACCTCCAAATAAAATTAAGCTGTTCCTATAATACAGCATAGTGGCACAAGCTTTAGGCGATGGATAGTTGCCCATAGTGATTGGTCTAACCCATGTTCTTGTGCCTAAATCTAACTGCCATAAATCATTGAATGTTGTCATTGTAGCTGTACAGCCACCAAAAACATACATAGAGTTATCATATATACAAGCAGAATGTGAGTGTCTTTTTCCAATAGTAGATATCCAATGCATAGATGGTAATGAATTCCATAGCAAAGATCCAAAAGCGACAGACTTTTGAAAATGCGCTTCATTATGCTCTATTACATCTAGTTAACAAAAAATATATATTAATATGTGGAATTGATTGATGGGATTGATAGTTCATTTATAGTATATTCATATGTTTAACATGATAAGTATATAAAGAATAATGTAAAAGAAACATACTTTTAGTAGCGCGGTACCATCTTTTACAAACGAGTCTGCACTCTTGGAGATCTTTGTAAGGTGGTATCAAACTTAGGATATACTCCAACAATTCGTCAGGTAGATCATTGATTTTGCATTGCATTTTGCATGGAATAACAATCACAAGCGTACCACGAAAATCGACTGTACTTTATGTAAAAATTTTGGACTTGAAATATCCTCATTTCCACATGGAGATGAAAAAGTTCATTCTTGAAAATACATTTTTTACGAAGGCATTGTTGCACGAATCTTTTTACTTGACGAGTATGTATGCATTTTTTTTACCGACAATCCTGATAATTTTATAAAACGTACAATTGTAATTCAGAATAGTTTATAAGATAAAGAATATGTAATCCAAATTGAAAAAAAAAAACAGGAATATTCTCAAAAATAGCTTTTTGTTGTATTTTATTGCACTGTTTTTTCGTCAACTATCTGTCATGCCACAGATTGACCACGTTCAGTAGTGTTTATCTCAGTTATTTTACAACTGTTGAAAATTCTCTTTGCGATAGGATTATTTTCCTAATTTCCTCTAGACTTCAGATTTAAAGCGGAATTTATAATGCGATCGCAAACCCGTTCTAAAATAATAAAAGCCAATCGGAAATTATAACACCAATTATTAATGCCTCTGATTGGCTGTCACGATCATTCTTTCTATGGGAGCTTCATGACTTTGGATGACACACATCACGATGTCGGACATAGTAATTTCTAACAATGGGCGCGTTCCGCGCGTTCAAGTTGACAAAGCGGCTAGCCTGCTTGCCGAGAAATGAGAAATTGGTTATTTATAGATCTAACCAATCATATTCAATCGGTAAGTATGCTTAGCCACTTGCTCTTGAACTTCAATGGGTGCTTTAGATGCATCCAGAAGCATGACCGCTCACTCAGCGCTTAGTCAGCTCTTGTACCTACTTGGTTTATATTTTTAGCTCTAATGGAATATGCCAATCACATGCAAGAGCTCACTGAGCGCTCTGCGCTTCTAGATGCACCCAATGGTTGCGTTCGGCGGACTCAATAGTTGATCGCTCGCTGTTATTGATGTATTTTTCTAGATCTAAAATTTTGATAAAATTTTAATTAGATGATCTAAAAGAATTCACTAATAACAGCGAGCGGCTCACTCAAGTTGCGATCGGATTCAGCAGAAAAAGCAGTTTTATTGTTGTAAAATTCTTGAATATGATTGGTTTATACATTTAGATTTAATAAGAAACTAAGAGTAAGACCAATCATATTACAGAATTTTACAACAGTTGCAAAGCTGTTTTTTTCTACTGATCGCAGCTATTGGCTGCACTTCAAAATTCACTGCCAGCGCTGAAAATAGGTAGAGTATGCGAAGGCGCATACAAAGCCGGTTTTGCAAATTGATTCTTGAAAATTTTTAAAAATATATACATATAATAAAATTATACCTTCACTGCATTGTAGTACACATCGGAGATATCAGAATAAATTTTTATTTTGCCTTTTTCCCTAAAAAATCGCTCTGTACGAGCTTTCAGGAGCCTTTTCTGATTATAAATATTGCAATTAAAATGCGATTCATCCAGTATTTTAGCAATAATTTTAGCATAAAGAAATTCGTCTTCAACTAGAGGGCTCCATAGTTTCTTTTGTCACTTTTTTGTCGACCCTTAAAATGAATTTTAAAAGGAATGAAATAAAATTTTATTTATTAGAGAAATAAATTAATTTTATAATATTATTTGTTAATAAAATATTTATTAATAAAAATTTGTTAATAAAATTCTAAAGTCAGTAATTTGTTAAGTCCGTAATTTGCAATAATTTTACGGTTATAATTTTACATCTTTATTTATTACATCTTTATTTATTGATAGAACATCTTTCTTATTCATAGATCTGTTTTTTGTTCCTACATTGCACTAAAACGTTCTTTCTCGCTTTCAACAAATAATAAATATATACCTATCTCATTTGAAGTTCCAAAAGTGTACACTTGTTCAATCACGCTAAGCAGATCTTATTATTATTAAAGAAAGTAAAAGAAAGTATATACTCTCTGTCATTTAGAAATATATAACTCTGTTATTTGTAAACATATGAATATATGTATAAAACACTTTTGAAATGTGACAGAAGGGACAAAAGATAACCGTTCTCTCTTCCGAGAATCCGAAGTCTATAATCACGTTCGCGCAAACTACGTGCCCGTGAAGAGCGGCGCTTTATGATCAGTCCGGCTTTTGAAGAAATATGGCGGATGTCGAGGTGAGCGAGTCACGTGGAATACGACAAAATTCTTGTATTACTTCAACGTCGCTGTGTTATTATAATCGATATGTTTTGTTGTAGCTAACAAAAGCTTTGAAGGATCTGCCAAATCGAGTTCAGACCGCCAGTAAGAAGGAGCGGCGTGAGATTCTGCAAAATGTCGCCAGCGTATTGTCAAATCCCGGTAAGGAGATCGCGGGAGACACGTATTATTTTTTGATGAGAGATAAAATGACACTTACGTATAATGATGTTATAAAAATATGGGGATAGATTCGTTTTTCGACGATGTTGTTGATTCGTCGCTCTATGATTCATGCATGATTTTGACAAAACTGTCACTCATTTCTTTGGAACGGTCTGGAGTAGTTTATTTACAATATGTCTTTTTAATTATTTTATCAAATATTTTTCTTTTTTTATCTTAGTTCCCAACTGTTTAAAATCTAGCTGAAAGATTATCATTACAAATTATATGTATGATATGTATGAAAAGTTTAAGAATTCCAGTAATTATTTCGTTAAACATTATTAAAGACATCTAACATTTTTATAGAAATTATTATGTAATACATGTAACATATTAAAAAAAAAATATTTTATATATTTTAATCAAATAATTTGCTGCAACTTTTAATGGGATTTAAAATATTTCCATTAAGTATTGTCAAAGATATCGCGATATCTTTGACAACTATTTCTGTGAAAATTATGTAATAAATATTTTAAAAATATATTTAATATATTTGAATCAAGTAATAAGTTTGTTGCAATTATATTGTGTTCTATAATTAAGCTTAACTATAACAGCATATAAAAATTTATTTTCTTAAAATAGTATATAGAATATTTTAGAAATGAATATTTTATAACATTGAATTATAATTTTTTATAAATAATTTTTCCACTTTAGAAATTAATTTCATATATATATGTTAAATCTTAATAACATGCTTTCTAATAGTTTCTAATAGTCTTTTAATAGCATGCTCAATTAACTGTGAAATAAATAAAAATCTCTTGTTTATCTTTTAGTGAGGAATTCAGATTTATTTAAATTGTTGGACTAATTACAGCTTAAAAATATTAAATATATGAATACAAATTCTTCTTTTCTGATATTCCTGAAATAGGTTTGTCATTTTCTTACAAGAAAGTAACAAATAAAATATTCTGGGTATATAATTCGATTGATTCGAGGGAAAAGATATTACGATATGCAACATCTTTACCTAAAAAAATTTTTGTTGACGTCACCAAATTATATCTATTACATACTAGACTACATTGGAAATTATAAATTATTTATATATGAGAACTATGAATTATTTCTTACAGGCATTAATGACAAAATTGTTAATGGAATCTGTAAGGTGGTATCACTTACTCTACATAGATATAAAGATAGTGCTTCTCAGTCCTACGTGAAAAACCTAATTGTAGAATTAATTAAAAAACAACCAGATGCTACTATCAAACATATGACAACTGTAATTTCGGAGCAAGCTACCTGGCATAAGAATGTGGTTGCAACGTAAGTCGTATTCAAGAATAAATTTTCTATCAGTTATTTACTTACATAATATTTTTCTAAAATGATTCTTTTAGCTTGAACACTGCTCTAACTGCATATATCGCATTAAAATGGTCAACTTTACTTATTTTTCATGGATATCATGAACATTTAATTCAAATGGATGAATCTTTAGCAAAGCTCATTGAGGCACAAGCAAATTTATCTGCTGCAGCTTTAGCGTCTGCAGATAAAAAACTTGCTAACAAGGTATATATGTTACTTGCACACGAATGGGAAGCCATTAAAGATATAGAACCTTATGTTGAACATTTAATAAAATTGGAGCTTGGTAATGGTGTAATTATTTTAGCCAGTTTACTTACAAAATATTTAGTTGCTACAAAAAAGAATGATTTGGTGGAGCATTTGAAGGTAAGCGAAACAAGAATATACACACACATACACATAATTTTTTAATAAATTTTATATATTGTGTTTTTTTTTTTAAATTTCAGTCAAATATGATAGATGTTTTTATAAAAGTGACGATTAGTTGTAAGAAGAAACCAGATTTGTATGTAGTCGATGCAGCTGTGCCACTTCTTCGGAGATTGACTCACGAGGAATTCAAAACTCAATTACTTCCCGCTTTACAAAAAGCTATGTTGCGAAATCCAGAAATCATAATCGAATCAGTTGGGCACATTTTAAATGGATTGAGTCTTGACTTGAGTCAATATAGTCAAGAAATAAGTAAAGGATTATTTGCCAATCTACATTCTAAGGAGGATTTGGTCCGAGATGAAGCAGTTGAAGCGTGCCGCAAACTTGCTATACAGTGTTCCGATACGACGGCTGTGGAAATATTGTTATCGTCCATATTTGCAGTATTTCATGGATCGGAGGGTAAACTCACGGTTGCGACACATAAGATATCTGTTCTGCAAGGTGCTGGCAATCTCAGTTACAATGTGGCTTCGGGTAGCAGCGTACAGAAATTAGCCGAAACGGCTTGTGAGCATTTTGTTAAGGTACTCGAGACCGAAGTTCATGAGAAGACACTGATACACGCTCTTGAAATGATGGCACTGTGGTCAAAGAAATTCTCGTCTAATGTACCAAAAATTGTTGTAGATGCTTTTAAAAAGGGTATGGCGGCGAAAACGTCCACTGCTGCAGTGCGTACTGCCTATATCAAGTTATTCTTCTCGATTCCCGCCTCTTCGTATTCTGGCGTGATAGCACCGATTCTTGCGCAGGCAATAACAAGAGCTACTCAGCAATGCGCACAACCAGCGGCGGTAACCGAAGGTCTGGTCGCTTCGTATTTGCTACTCAAATTCGTATTAGCTGACCAAGTGGAGAATGACAAACAGAGCGTGTTGTGGAATGCGATAGACGAGCAAATATTCTTTTCCGAAAAATTTCTGTCGACATGCAGCGACGATATTTTGTACCATCTTATGTTACTCTGTGAACGTCTTATCACTGAATTCTCCGATAAATTGAACGAGAAAGCTCTAACTGGGATTCATCGAGCGATCGTGTCTTGCTCCACTGCCCCAAATTCTGCGACAAGACAACGGTGTTCTCCGTTAGTCAAGAAAATTATGACCGGTTTGAGCACGTATGGGCCAGCGCAGGCGTTGTTAACAGAGTTTAACAAATTTTTGGAAAATGTTAAAATCAAGTCAGAATCGGATAAAGAAAATAAAGAAGATACCTCAATGGGAGAGATTACTGGCAGGTGTCTCGCTGATGGATTGTTTGCCATATGCTCAGGTTCCTTCTTATTCGAAGCACATACCTATCAAATGACCAGAGATGCTCTGCTTCCATCTCATCACCCGGCACTGCTCAAAGCTGTACCAAGTTTATGGTTTAAAATTGCTAAGAATTACAAACTCGTACCAAAGGATTTCTTACGTACCTACAGCAACGAAGTAAGGAAGATGTTAATCCAGAATTATAAACCGGTGCCGAATTACGAAAATGCACTTATAAAAATCGTATCACTTGCACCGGACGCTTTTCTACCCGCTCTAGTGTCGAACGTTACGAGCAAACTTGACGATCCAGAGATCTTACGAGTTACCAAGGACGAATATTTCACGTATCTTACTCCCGAGGGAGAGCTTTACGATAAGAGCGTATTGCCTGTTAATGATGAGAACGATATCCTTAGTTCTATGAATATGAAAAGAGAAAGTAAAGTTTACTCATTCAAAGAACAGCAAGAGGAGCTTCAACTACGGCGCGAGTTGTATGAGAAACGAAAGAGAGAAGGCAAGATAAAGGAACCAAAGTTGACGCCTAAACAAGAAGAAACTATAAAGGCACAAATTGCGAAAGAGAATGGTATTCGCAAGAGATTAACCGAATTGAAAGCTAAGATAGATAACACTGTGTCCCTAGTAGCATGCTCGGTACGCGGCAATCAGCAAGAGTTATCTTTGTACTTAAAGGATCTTCTACCAACTATTTTGAAGAATCTAAGTTCTCCATTGGCAGCACCCGAGATGTCGGAGCTTTATGTATCTCTTCGTCAAACAGTGACAATAGATAATAGTGCGATTCTAGGTGACCTTATTGCTCACGTTACGCTGCGACAGTTGCAACCGCAGTGCGACTTGGACCAATCTTGGGAAGAAGAAAATTTAGATGTGGCAGTTAAAAGAACGTTGAATCTTATACATGCAGTGACGATCAAGAAGAAGGAATTGTTCACAGCGCCTGCATTTTGTTACGTTTTTCCCTTTATAAGGAAGACTTTGACATCATATAAGGATGAGGGGATGATCGTACAAGGACTGCAATTGATTCAAGAACATGCTAGACAGAGAGGCAGCACCGATTTGAAAGATCTCAGGCATCCTAGACTTTTACCACGCAAGCAAATGTTCGATTTGCTTATTGAACTTATGGAGACCACTACGAGCCGAGTGCAGTCTCATGCGGTAGCGACTTTGCTAGATGTCGCACAATCTGGCAGCGGTCAACCGGGTACGGCAATCGCCACTAGCGAGGACATAGACTCGTTGATTGGCGCATTACAGAATTCGTTGTCGACCGTGAGAGACGCGGCTCTTAGAGGACTGACGGTGATACGACAGGCCTTCCCATCTCAAAAGGAGGATCAGGATCAGTTCAATAGACTCACAAGGAGAGTGTGGATCGCTCAATTTGACGTAAACGACGAAAATAAGATCCTCGCTAATGAATTGTGGAACGCGGCTGACTTTACCGCACAAGCGGAGATCCTCTGCGAAGAACTGATCCAGGATATCGCTCATCCAGTCGAACCGGTGCAACAAGCGGCCGCACACGCGCTAGCCCAGAGCTTGGCCAACGTGCCGCATTTAACGCCAACTGTGTTAGATAATCTGTTACAATTGTATCAGGAGAAACTGGCTATGATCCCACCAAAGTTGAACGATTTTGGTCGAGTTATCGAACAGCCGATCGACACGTGGGGTCCTCGGCGTGGAGTAGCGCTCGCTCTCGCTCAAATAGCGCCGCTTCTCACCGCCGACACGGTGCATCGACTTATCCAATTTTTCGTTCTAACTGGGCTCGGTGATCGAAATCAATCCGTACGCACTGAGATGCTTACAGCTGCCGTTGCAGCAGTCGACCTTCACGGCAGTGCGAACATTACGTCGCTGCTACCAGTTTTCGAAAACTTCATGGATAAGGCTCCAAAGATTGGCAGTTTCGACTCGATCAAGCAATCGGTGGTGATCCTCATGGGGTCTCTGGCAAGACATTTGGACAAGAACGACCCGCGAATCAAGCCCATTGTGATGCGCCTCATTGCGGCGCTTTCTACGCCATCGCAGCAAGTGCAGGAAGCCGTAGCCAATTGTCTGCCACATCTGACGGACGCCATTAAAGAAGACGCACCGAAAATTGTAGACAATTTAATGGATCAGTTGCTGAAATCAGACAAGTATGGAGAGCGTAAAGGTGCAGCATATGGATTGGCAGGGCTTATCAAAGGTATGGGAATTCTCGCATTGAAGCAATTGGACATCATGAGCAAACTAACTCACGCTATCCAAGACAAAAAGAACTACAGGCATCGGGAAGGTGCATTATTTGCGTTCGAAATGCTATGTACAATGCTCGGAAGATTATTCGAGCCTTATATCGTTCACGTACTGCCACACTTGCTGTTGTGTTTCGGCGATTCGAGTCAGTACGTGAGAACCGCTACTGATGACACTGCCAGAGTAGTTATGAGCAAACTTTCTGCTCATGGCGTCAAACTCGTTTTGCCAAGTCTACTGGCGGCTCTGGAAGAAGATTCATGGAGAACAAAAACAGGTAATGAAATGCAAATCATTTATTCTGTTAATAATTAAGTAAACTAATAATTAAGTAAACTAAAAACATTTTTGTACTGTGAATTTTAATTTCATGCAACTCGATTTCATTAGTCTTCCTTTTTCTATTTTGATACATGAGACTTTGTCAATAATGCTAGTCTTGGCTTTCAACAAAAAGATATTTTATATGGATTTTGGCTTTCTTCTTTTATTATAATTACCATTTTTAAGGAAGAAGTTGAAACTTCTTTTCCAATTTTTATGGAACTTATATGAAAATATTCCAACTGAGTTTTGCTTTTAAATTTATTATTTAAAAGTTTCTTATTTTTCAAGAGCGAAGTATAGCGATTTATTTATCCCCAATTATCTTGAAATTAAATTTATATTTTGTTTTTTTTTTTCCTATTATAGTTCAATATTTTTTTACGTAATATCATATATATGGATTGATAATTCCAGGAATTGGAACTCATAATCTGTTGCTTGACAATCGAATGATTTGATATTGAGCTATTCAACATCCCAAAATTACTATTATTGCTCGTGTTTAAAATACATTTGTTTTGGAAAACAACATTATTTAATTTAAAAGTAAAGAATAATTATACTGAGATTTAAAATTCATGTATCTCATTTTTAGGATCTGTCGAGTTACTTGGTGCTATGGCGTACTGTGCACCAAAACAGTTAAGCAGCTGCCTGCCGAGTATCGTCCCAAAATTGATAGAAGTACTCAGCGATTCTCACACAAAAGTACAAGAAGCCGGCGCAGAAGCACTCAAGGTCATCGGAAGCGTCATCCGCAATCCGGAGATTCAAGCTATTGTGCCTGTGTTGCTAAAAGCGCTACAGGATCCTTCACATAAAACCGCCACTTGCTTGCAAACATTACTGGATACGCAATTTGTACATTTTATTGATGCTCCATCGCTAGCTTTGATCATGCCTGTTGTGCAACGCGCGTTTCTCGATCGTTCAACAGAAACCAGAAAGATGGCCGCGCAAATTATTGGCAATATGTACTCCTTAACAGATCAGAAAGATCTGACTCCATATCTGCCGACTATTATTCCAGGTCTGAAGACAAGTTTACTTGATCCAGTACCCGAAGTACGTAGTGTATCAGCAAGAGCGCTGGGTGCAATGGTACGAGGAATGGGCGAGTCTAGCTTCGAAGATCTATTACCTTGGTTGATGCAAACACTGACTTCCGAAACTAGTAGTGTCGACAGATCCGGAGCTGCCCAAGGTCTCTCCGAAGTGGTGCGCGGATTAGGAGTCGAGAAACTTCACAAACTTATGCCTGAGATCATTAGTACCGCAGAGAGAACTGATATCGCTCCCCATGTGAAGGATGGATACATTATGATGTTCATATACATGCCAAGTGCATTCACCACAGAATTCACTCCATATATTGGACAGATAATCAATCCTATATTGAAGGCATTGGCCGACGAGAATGAATACGTGCGAGAAACTGCATTAAGGGCAGGACAACGTATCGTTACACTTTATGCTGATTCGGCTATAATGCTATTATTACCGGAACTGGAGAAGGGTCTCTTCGACGATAATTGGCGTATCCGATATTCATCTGTGCAACTATTGGGCGATCTACTTTACAGGATCTCTGGTGTATCAGGCAAGATGTCAACCGAGACCGCGAGCGAAGATGATAACTTCGGTACAGAACAATCACATTATGCTATTATAAATGCTTTGGGTGCGGAGAGGCGAAATCGTGTTTTGGCCGGACTATACATGGGACGATCGGACGTGGCTCTTATGGTCCGTCAAGCAGCTCTCCATGTTTGGAAGGTAGTGGTAACGAATACACCGAGAACGCTGCGAGAAATATTACCAACGTTGTTTACTCTTTTGTTGGGATGTTTGGCGAGCACGAGTTACGACAAAAGACAGGTAGCCGCTCGGACATTGGGCGATCTCGTTCGGAAATTGGGAGAACGAGTATTGCCAGAAATCATACCGATTTTGGAAAAAGGTTTACAGAGTGACCAAGCCGATCAACGTCAAGGAGTATGCATAGGTCTATCGGAAATCATGGCGAGCACCAACAAAGATATGGTCCTTACCTTCGTCATCAGCCTCGTGCCAACGGTGAGGTAAGTATAATCATCTTTAAAATGATAACAACCAAACGTATGATCAGACATTTAGATAAGGAGATCGTAATCCTGTTTTAGAAAAGCACTGTGCGATCCATTGCCGGAGGTTCGACAAGCTGCTGCCAAAACTTTCGACGGTTTGCATTCCACGGTGGGTGTTCGCGCCCTCGATGATATATTGCCGGCAATGTTGACGCAATTGAACTCGCCTGACCATGCAGAGGCAGAGAACACTTTGGACGGTTTACGTCAAGTGATGGCGATCAAGTCGCGCGTTGTATTGCCGTATCTAGTCCCACAATTAGCCTCGCCGCCGGTTAATACGAAAGCACTGTCGATACTGGCCAGTGTGGCAGGTGAAGCATTGACAAGATTCCTCCATAGGATTTTACCAGCATTACTCACTGCTCTTTCTAGTGCGCAAGGAACGACAAACGAACTGCAAGAGTTAGAGTATTGTCAGGCTGTTGTTCTTTCCGTCACCGATGAAGTAGGCGTCAGGACCGTGATGGATCAATTAATGGAAGCCACAAGAGCGGAAGATCTCTCGAAACGGCGAAGCGCCGCGACATTGCTTTGTGCATTCTGTCGTGACACTCGCGCTGATTATAGCCAGTATGTCCCGCAATTGCTTAGAGGTTTAATTCACTTATTCACCGATGAAGACAGGGATGTGTTACAGATGAGTTGGGAGGCACTTACAGCCGTCACGAAGGTAAACATACAGATTGAAATGAAATGATAACTCGAACATTAAAATTAATATAACATATACAAGAATATATTAAAAAATGAAAAATGTTAAAAATAAAAATTATATTATAATAATTCATTCTTAAAATAATATTAATTTTTAATTGCTCTTTCAATTGTTTTACTTCTTACAGACTCTTTCATCTGATCAGCAAATAGCGCACGTACAGGACATTAGACAAGCCGTTCGATTTGCGGTATCTGATTTAAAAGGTCAAGAATTATTACCCGGATTTTGTCTTCCCAAGGGAATCACACCGATTTTACCGATCTTCAGAGAGGCAATACTGAATGGTTTGCCGGAAGCAAAGGAACATGCAGCTCAAGGACTGGGAGAAGTTATAAGATTGTCCAGCGCGGCCGCGTTGCAACCGAGCGTCGTACACATTACCGGTCCGCTTATCCGAATTCTTGGCGACCGTTTTAATTGGAGTGTTAAGGCAGCCGTTCTCGAGACGCTTGCTATATTACTTGGGAAGGTTTGTATGATTAAACATAATTTTTGTCATTACTAAGATTTTACATCTCATATTATGTGGTTTGCAAATGAAACAGAGAATATAATATACATTGTCTTTTAACATTCTAGTAAAGGTTCTTCTGATTCGAAGTTATTGATTTACCTTGCTTATAGGTTGGCGTTATGCTAAAACAATTCTTGCCGCAATTGCAAACTACATTCTTAAGAGCTTTGAACGATAGTAATCGGCAGGTCAGATTGAAAGCAGCTTATGCTCTTAGCAATCTGATTGTCATCCATACACGTGTCGATCCTTTATTCACTGAACTTCACACTGGTATCAAAACAGGAGATGATCCAGCGATAAGGTAATTCCAATTTGTGGATACATCTTTCGAGTATTGAAACGTTTTGCAAGAATTTATAATATTATTCGAAATACAGGGAAACAATGCTACAAGCTCTCAGAGGTGTACTGACCCCGGCTGGCGACAAAATGACTGATCCTATGAAGAAACAGGTATTTGCAACGCTCAGCAGCATGCTTGGTCATTCAGAGGATATAACGAGGAATGCAGTCGCTGGTTGTTTTGGCGCTCTTTTGCGATGGTTATCTCCGGAGCAATTAGCGATTGCATTTAATGATCATCTCTTATGTAAGTTCACGAAGAATATAATGTAATTTAAATTGACAATAATTATTTATAATAATTATTAATATATTGATTGATATTCGATTAGGTAACGATGTTAATGCCGACTGGGTGCTCAGGCATGGACGTTCAGCTGCGCTTTTTGTAACGCTAAAGGAATCACCTGATACAGTATACAATCCTAAAGAGAAGGATCGTGTTTGCACAGTGATACTTTCCTATTTGGCTGCTGACAGAGTACAGATTGTCATGAACGGCGTACGAGCGTGTGGATATCTATTTCAGTATCTTATGAACGAATCGCAATCAATACCACAGCAAATTTTATCGCCTTTTGTGAGGGTAAGTTCGAAAAGAATGTTATATCTATATGTACAGGACTCAATAAATAAATTGCTGGTAATGATATCTAAAAAGACACGTAACATGAAATATTTAACATAATAATCTAAATTATATCTTATAATATTAAATCAATATCACTGTAACTTTTAGTCGATGAATAACAACAGTAACGACGTGAAGCAACTACTCGCCCGAGTTTGCATTCATCTCGCGCGTAACATACCACCTGAAAATATGTCACCTGAACTGCTCAGAGCGCTTTTGCCAATGTTGGTAAACGGTACGAAAGAGAAGAACGGATATGTTAAAGCGAACAGCGAGCTCGCACTTATCGCGGTGCTTCGGTTGAGACAAGGCGAAGAAGAACACCAGGTTAGTTGTTATTTTCTAATCGATACAAAACTTATTTAATTTTTTTTTAAGTGATTGTCTTTCTTATATATAATTATTTTTTCATGTAAAATGTTAATAATAGTTTTGTCCATCTTCTTTCAGCGTTGCATGGCTTTCTTGGATGCTGGCGCAAAAGAGTCTTTATCCGATGTGGTCAGCAAAGTGTTGCGTAAAGTTCTCTCTCAACCGGAGGGCAAAATAGAGGAATTAGATGATACGTTACTCACGTGAGAGATATTGTACTTCCCGGGGCTTATTACGCACTATACCCGTTTCAATAATCGTATTACCCATTATTACCCCTATAAAGAAGAGAATTATCGTTCATGTATCAGCTGCATTATGAACAAACTAGCTCGTTCAACATTGTATCTCGATAAACAATTAAAAAGCGTGAAGCGGAACTGTCGCTCAATGGCGTTCAAGTTACTTAAACTAAGATGTCCTGAATATATCAAACGATTCGAACCAGAATTGTACATACTTTTACGAAAGATGTTTTCTATTTCGATTCATATAACGGTTGCTTGACATCTAACGTTCTCAATGTCGATAATCGCACCAGCGTTTTCCCACTTAAAAAATCATAGGTGACAGTCTGTATCTATTATCGAGATTTCTTTTGAAAAAGAAACAAGATTTATTATTTAAGTTCTTACGTTTTGTTCATAATCGCATTTATGTTAATCACATTATGAAGTTTTTTATAGACTTAACGTACTATGTATACGTTATATAAAAAATTAATTTTTTCATTTATTGTAAGAAAAAAATATTTGAAAATCTACACGATTAACTTGTAGAATTATGAAGCCAGCTCACAATAATTCGCTCATATAACTACAAGGCTGTATAGGAAACGCTCGCTTGCTTCTGTTAGATTTATTTATTTTGTTTGCACTTTCTGTACTTTTGCAGATGTATAAACTCATTTACGTATTAGCAGAAGTGGTACCATTTGCTTTAAGGGTATAGTTGCGTATTTAAATTCTTTTAATATATATAGTCGATATTAAGAAAGAACGAAGAGTGCAAGATTAAGCCAAACGATGGGGACCTTTTTAGTTAAAGGTGTTCTCTTGAGAATTGATTGTTAATATAAATTATTTTTAACATCTCATTTTTTTATACAGATAATTTTTCTATATTATTGTCTTTATAGAAAAAAATGTGACGAAGCGTAGTAGTAATAAAGAGATGTCTTAAAAATTATAGAGAAAGAAATATAAAGGATAATATAAAAAAATATGTAATAGTGATTGAAATTGAATATATATTATCATTTCTATACCAGCGACATTGTTACTCGTACAAATATTTGAAAGAATTGTATGTAACAAAGGTCATTCTTCGGTAAAAATATCTACTCACAAAACTCTAACAATAATATTACATCAATATTATAATTTCTAATATAACAATATAAATGTAATGTAATACATGTTGTATATAACAATTACATTGTTAAGTAGAAAATTATAACATTGATATAATGTTATTGTTAGTTTGTGTAGATAATAAATCAATATTAAATTTCGATGCTTGATACAAATCGAGCTAGCTAATCGTTTTAACAATTTCCATTTTTCTTACCTAGTCCTGAAAAAAAAACAATTATTCTGGAAGAATCCCCCGAGATGTGATTGTAAAAGATGCAAGTAACGCAAAACTTATTGAGAAAATTTACAATGTGGCTTTATTATTATAATATTGTATAATTTTTCATTCTTTTATATATA
>NW_017259302.1:1843666-1856853 GCF_001594045.1 Atta colombica
GACAGACTTGGGTATGTCTAGATATATCCAGCTGGAATGCTTGATTTAGCCGAAATAAGGATTTATAATTTGCGTAAAAATTGTTAAATCAGTTCGAGCTACCCCGGAACGCCATGATACTCTTGGCTCGATCATTGAAGTGTCTTCGGCACAGACTCCGTAAACGCATCGCTCCATATTTACTGACTTTCGCGACGTGCAATCTTTGCATCCACGTCGCCATATGAAAACAAACACGTACTAGACAATCGCAGGATTTTGTATTTTTATATGATTTTTATCGATGAACCCGATGTTTACTTACGTGATGCAATTACCGGCAATTGTTCTCTCCCTAGAGTCGAAGATCGCGCTTCGTTTCAGCGCTATAACGCTTCATTCGATGAATATAAAAACGGGAGCGAAACGGATCGGAGGCAGTGATATGATGAACCAGAAGTAGCACTTCACTTCACGTTTTCGAACAAAGAGGAACACTTCACTTACGACTTAGTCGTGCGTTTCAGCTGTTCACATGACTCAAGATTTCCGTAAACACACGACGGATCGACTCCGTTTCCTTCTCATTAAGTGGCAAATACGTCATGGGTAGGTCGCCAAATGCTAATCGATGTTAATCATAGGTATTTAGACTTCTGTTTATAAATTTCTTAGAAAAAGTAATTATTATAGTAGATTCTTGGCTACATTTGCATATGACATTTTTTAAACAGGGATTGTTTGAGAGAAGCATTTTGCCGCCGGCTTTCTAAATTTTTGTATACAATTGTGCAATTAGGTTTCTTGCAAATTAAAAATCTATTAAAGTGTGTCTCTATCATTTGTATATTCCCTCTTGAGATAGATTTATAGAAAGTACTTTTCTTTCAGCCCGTAATTTTCCAAAAACCACACGTGATTTCTTGGAATTTTCTGGAAAGAAAACAATCTTAAAGAATCGTTACGAATTTTTTCCCCGAGCGTGAATTAATGAAGAGTAAAGTTTCATACGTAATGCAAAATGTATAAATTTTTTATTTTTTATATGACTTCTTTTACATAAAATGTAAAAAAATTCTTCACAGCGAAAAATAAAAAAGTTCTCTAAAGATTTTATGATCAATCTCCTAGATTGTATATATCTATTCGAGGAATTGATCAACTCTATAAATAATTTCAATAAAGAATTTTTTTTATTGAGTACGAGAACGAGAATAATTATTTTCTGCAGTTTCCAGCTCTACATATGATTAAAAAAATTTTTTCAAATTGCTTTAACACATATCACCAATCGTAAAAAAATTTGCAATTGAAGTAAAGAATTATTACTTTAACGTTCAATGTATGTATTGTCATATTATAACTATAATGTATGACGTATGTATTGGATAAAGTTTATTGCAATTAACATATTCCGTGTCGTGTGGGTTATCTCGTAGGTGATCCACGAATCTCCGTTTAAGTTGTTTTGACTATAAAAAGAAATTATGAAATAATTTCTGATATTATGATACAAAATTATAATGTAGTAAGTCCTCTTTTTTATATTAATAATTTTTATAGTTTTAACTAGGAATAAAAATAACATATTACTTGTAACACTGTTACGTTACAAGTTACTTTTTTTGATAACGGACTGGTAAAGATATTATCTTTTTTTGTATAAACTTTTTTGTATAAACTTTAACAATTTTTGTGGTAACGAATTTTACAGTTACGTTTATCGTTATTTTTTATATTTTGAACATATTTAGGATAATTTCTTATACTTTTTATATTTATATTCAATCTTTAATCTTTGCTGTTCCCTGTTCTAAAAATCCGATAGGATCAGATAGGAAAGAATCTGAATATCATGTTTTTGTTCGTAAATTTCAGATTATGTATATAAAATATTTGATAAATTTCTATATATCTGTATCGTTTTTTATCATATAACTTAAATATTATTTCTAATCTGATTTCTATCTGGTCGACCATGGCATCTACATCGCAGACACTTCGAATTCGCGCATCTACAACACATTCGCGCATCCATACAATATCCGCATAATTATGTTAACCTGTGTATGCTTAACATTTTATTTATCTAGTACAGGCAGACTTGTCTTTCTTTCTGACATATGTTATCTCTCTGGCTAGATTTGAACTATAACAGAAGAATATCCCTGGCGGAAATGAAAAGTTTCATAAACGTTTGTTTAACGTTTACATGAGCGTTTGTGGAAATTCGTTGAAAGTTTAAAAACAGTCACTAGAGTGTTCATAAAGCGGAAATTGCAACGCTGCGTTTGGAAGACATTCTCTGAAAATAAGAAGTTTCATGAATGTTGACGTTTACATGAACGTTCAGTTTAAGTGTTCAGCATGCTGAATGCAGACATTTTATTAAAATAAATGATGCAAAATTTTTTTATTGAAAAGTCTCATTATATCGCGCTTTTTATCCTATTTGATGTGGTTTTTTAAATGCGAGAAATTGAATTTTATTGTGTCCCTCTAATAGTCATGTTGTGTACTATTTGAAAATTGGAAAAGAATATGTAAAAGAATGTTTACTAAACGGAAGAAAAACGCTTGTGTTTTGGAATTAAAAAAAACATTTTTTGAGTGTCATCTTTAAACCGTTTGCGTAAAAACCTTACAAAACGTTTACTGAGTCAATAATTCGCCACATTGGAACAGCGTTTATTGAATAGAAGAAAAATGTTTGTTTCACGATATTGAGAAAAGTATTTACTAAATTGAAAAATTTGATAGTGAACTCTCTGCACGAAGGCGCATCCACGTTTACTGAGTATCTTTTGGAAACTTACAGCATTACAGAACTTTCATAAAACGATATATATTGTATTTTATAAGCGTTCTGAAAGTGTTTAAAACTCAATGGTATTCTATAAGTGTTCTTATAAGTTTGAAAACATATAAACTCTTAAAAAATCGACATCGAACGGTTGTCAACGTTTTATAAAGTTCCTTATTTTCATCAGGGATAAAGAAAAAGATTGTAACAGACGAAGAAATGTGACATTGGTGATCTGCTATCGCACCGATAAATTTAAGGTAAATATATACAAAAGGGGAATCACCTCCAATGACCTTGGCCTTGACATATGTTGTCAAGATCATGATCCTGACCTCCAACAGATTTTAGATGACAGTCACTGTTCGTTAAAAAGTTATTAACGAAAAAAGTTTGAAAAATGATGTCTCCTTTCTACAATACGAAACAGAAATTTTCTACTTTAAAGTATATTTTACGACTTTTCACGCGAAGCGACTTCCATCCCACCTCCCCCCTTGCTTAAAAGCAAGGAAAAGTAAAAAAATAAATTAGGCCGAGTTTAAAATTAATACAATAGTAGAAAAATAGACATTAGTGGCGCAATCAATTAATGTCGATATTTATTTGATTTTTGTGATATGTCGTGATCTTTTTACGTGTTTGCATTATTTTACTCGATCATTGTATAGCAGTCGATTTTCTTATCTTAAACACGAAGGAACGATACATCAACGATGTTCCCGTTTATCTTTAGAGAGCGGATACGCATAGATATGTATAACAATTACACGATACAAGAGAAATTTCCTTGAAATCGCAGAGATCGACGTATCGCGCGCCGTGCCGGAAATGCAGCCCCCAGCGTCGTCGAAATATCATCCGACCGGCGAATCTCGTAGCAATTGTCGCGTATAAAAGAAAAAAGAAGAAAGGAACAATTATCCGCGAGAGTATAGGAACGTGGCTCGCAGCTGCATGTTATACAGTTCCGCCGTCGCACTTCAAAGCGTTGCCGTCGCCCACGCGCGAAAACTCTCGCTTTACTGCGTCCGGAAGCGGCGCTTTATGTCCCCTGCGTGATCTCTCTCGCGAAGGTATTAAGGAGACCCTTTCCCGCCTTGGAGATTTCCGCTGTAACACGCGCACGTTCGATCTTCGTCCGCTACAATCGTGATGAAAATTATGATTTCCCAAGCACGTGATATTAAAGTATATAATTGCGCAGTGCATTATGATTGTAGATTGAAAAAAAGCTCTCTCTCCTTTTTAGTAACATTATGATCTTCAATCAGATATCAATTTTATTTTATTTAAAGAAATGTTATTATGATATTTTATTACGTTAGTGGTTCTTTACCCAGTGATTTACATCGACATTCGATCTTGATTTCATTATCATTTCTGATTTGAGTATATGAATTAGTGCCTCTATAAATCAATATTTAGAAAAGAGCTCTTTCTATTAACATCTCGAAAAATTATAGCTTTGAGATATATCCTATGTATTAGAGAAATCTAAATATTAGTGAATATATGTAAAAAATCCTTAAATATTTTTCCTGATAAGAATATTGGATAATAATCTAACGTTAAAGAATGTATAATATGTTTGTTATCTGAGTTGCTTTGTTAATTTTGCCTTAATTGTATCTGCAGTGAATTATATTTTTCAAATTATGTTTTATAACAAATTTATAAACAAATTAAGCTACAAACTATAAAATCCTAGAGAAGTTCAAAGTTACAGACCAGTGGCAAACATCGAGTTAAGTCGGGACATGTATAACTCATGTATGTAGCATATCGTGAAAACGATGCAATTAGACGTAAGAATCGAGAAACGGGACGAGAACATTAAATGTTATAGGAAAAACCGTTAGATTATTTATTTTTTGTCAATTCGAGGAAACTAATTTTAAGTGCTAATAGCCCCAGAAAATATTTCATATATAATTATATATAAAATATAAAGCATAAAAATATTATAAAGATATCTTTTTATCTCTAAAACGTATCTAAAGCCTGATTATATTGTAACAACGTTACTTTGAAACTTTCTTTTATCTGTCTCTTTCTCTTAACTTCTCTTTGAAGAGGGAAAATGAGGCATTGCCTATTGATGCAATTGGACTTAAAATATATATTTGAAAGGCGATAAAGAGATATTGACATTGCGTATTGTCTGAGAGATTTATGGATTTTACACATAGGAAACACATGCGGAAACAGATACATGTTACTTTTGTTTTTCAAATGAAAAATCTATCTATAATTTATGCGATAAAAAGAAAAGTTAAACAGAAATGAAAGGAAACTGATGAAAAAGATGTATGGAAAAAATAAACGCACATAATTTAAAGAAATCGTTCGGAACATATTTTAATGCTGACAAAATATTGGTTGATAGCTTTGCAAATAAAATAGAGAAGTTATTGCAAGATCTTTCTGACCAAATTCTGGAATCGTATATACCGTTAATTTATTATATTACACACATTCAAAGAATTAGGATCACACGTATTAAGAAACATGGATGAATATAGAGATGGTGTGCAGAATATAAATACGAAATATGTTTTCAACAAATATATTAATGATTAGAAATATTAGAATCACATTTTAGTACATTCCATGCGTGCATTTTTATACAAAAAGTTTTTTTTCGCGCTTTCGTGGATTTTTTGGACATTCCCTCTTACATTCCTTCTACCAACTTCTCAAGATCTTATTTCCTTCTCTTTTTTTATTTATTAAATATTATACAAGTCTCTAAAATTAAATCATACTTCTCCGTCAATCTGGAGACATGATAGTGTTTCGGCGCTAAGACATTGTCGTAGCTTCTTTTTTTATTTACTTCAAAAAATGAATTTGACTTATTTTAAAAATAAGTATTTTGATTTAAATTATAGAAATAAAAAGTAACATTATATATTTTAGAAAATTATACTTTTATTATTACTATTTAATTTATAAAAACGATTAAACACTGTCTACAAATATTCAATAAAATTCAATTGTTGATAAGATACAAATTATTTTGTATACAGAACATTTTGTATGTAAAATGTAAATATAAACACGTTTAGAGTTATCGAATGACATACGACCAATTTATCTCAAAAGCATGGTGTACTTTATACAAAATAATTTATCCTGTCAACAACTGAATTTCAAACATTCGAACAATGTTTTCCGTCATTTTTATAAATATTAGTAATAAAAAGGGTAATCAAATTGTTTTTTAACATTTCTATTTTCTTTCTAAATATGCATATAAATTATTTATGCCTTATGGTATATGTGTACACACACACACACACACACACACACACACACACACACACACACACACACACACACACACTATCTTTTATTTATTTTCAACAGATTTTTTTATACAAAATACATTTTATATACATTTTTGGCACACAAATCTGACATTTTCAAACATGAATATTATAACCATTGCATACAATACTTACGTCTCGTGTTTTGATTTCAAACAAAATTACATATATGGAATACCTAGACAAAATATTCGTGTTTTTAAAATTATATTAGAAAAAAGGCTCAAATAATTTAAAAAAATTAAATTAATAAGGGATCAGGAGCGGCGAAGTAAAATTTTTCAGTGTATGGAGTTCCCGAGGATAGATTGAGAGAAAGAAGAGGAGGGTGGGGGGATAAATATATTTTCTCATACATATCTTTTCTACATGGCAAAAGTAACCGTTCTAATTTTATTTTTTTTTAAATAAAATTATTAATGATCCTCCTCCATTTTTATTATTTAATTTATCGACCATTTTTCGATAAATGTATAATGCCGCAATATGATTTACGTGTTTGTTTCATTGTCGATTGAAGATAATTTTTTAAATGTCTTAAATAAGAAAATGATCTTTCATTTGAACAAGTCGATGTAGGAATCGTTAAAAGAATAAATTTTACGTATTTTGATACAAGATCTCTGATCTCGGGATTGTCATATAAAAATTGCATTACATCCTTCAAGCAATGCAGTGGCATTTTTTCGTATGTTTGTAATTTCTAAATTATAATTTCTAATTTCTAAATTTCTCCTCGATCAAATATTATACAGATATGAAATTCAATGTATGGAATTCCATACATTGAATCATTCAGTATATGGAGTACTCTATACTAATCATACTAGAGTCGCTATCCATGATAGGAATAATTTTCTTCTAACTAGTACATACATAGACATATAAATCACATAGGACCCTTACATAAAATTAAAGTTTATCTAAATAATATACACAACAATTATAAAATCAATAATTGCTATAAAGAACAACACTTCCTGTTATTTATTTATTCGTTTATTATCCGTTATTTATTTATTCGTTTATTATCCGTTTATTATTTGTATTCGTAGCAATGCGAAGAAACGCACCTCCGACATCCTACGAAATATTAACGATGATCTCAACGGTATGGTTTCCATACGTATACCCGCTTATCTCTTATGCATCCCCGTGAACAGCAACGATACGTGTTTAGCTTTATTTGTCCTGAAATAATAAAGTATTCTTGCCGACGCTTATGTTAATAACTTGACGATACGTTTTATTTGTTTAACTTGATAATCTCGCTGCACATGAAGATCAGTTCTGAACATATATAATTGAATTTGTCTACAATATCATTTTATTATTATTCAGTATGACTTTTTTTATTATGATGTTATTCAAAATAACATTTGATAGATTATCGATTGATCTTTATTGCTTATAGAAGAGATAATAATACTTTTGATCTTAAACTTTATCTCTCTCGTGATGAGAAGACGAGATAAGATATGGAAAGGAGAAAATTATTATTTAAAAAAGAGAAATTCTTTCAGAGAAATTTTCTGTTTGACTAAAATATCGACAGCGAATTATATTAATAGTCTGAGAATACGTGAAATGCACAGAAAGAATATAACGTGTGATGCTTATTTTTTATGCCATGCTTATCTTTCTGCTCGTATCTAACAATAAGTTATTTAATTAAGCGCCAATATGAGGAACTCAAACAAGCTGATATTATAATTATCATTTTGATGTATGCGTCATCAAAAACGTTTATAAAAATCATTTAATACAAAATTTTTAATAACATTATGTAATTCGATTATAATGTAGAACAAAAAATACACTATTCTAAAGATATCTAATTGTATCAAGAAACAAGGTAATGTTTCGCATCAAGTGAACGCGCAGCGTGAAACCACATCGTGTCTTTACGCGAAACGGTGAGTTGCGAACGATTCTCTATTCTTGAAAAATACATGAAAATAAGAATATTCAATTAAAATAAAAAAAATTATTATTATTTGCATAATACATAAAAATATTTTGTAAAGTATCTTACAAGTATCTTAACTAATGTGATCATATTAATTTTTTTCATAAAGATCATCTTACGCAACTCATAACTTAAACTTTAATCATAACTTAAACTTATTAACTCATAACTTAAACTTATTAACTTACATGTTAACAAGAATTTCTCCAATAATTTAATGTTTTCGGCAAAAACATCTGATAAAGTAAATGTACCAATTCCCTACACAAAGTTGCACAAAAGTTGCAACAACATTGCTGCAATATTGCTGCAATATTGCTGCAAAATGCAATGCCATACACAGATTTTGCAACGATATTGCTTCAATTCTATGCAGTTAATAGACGTAACTCACTTTATTGGACAAATAAGTGATAAAAAAATTTCAATATTAAGCTTTTAATAATATGTACGAATTTTAAATAAATTCG
Organism: Atta colombica; assembly: GCF_001594045.1. Classification (NCBI taxonomy): domain Eukaryota; kingdom Metazoa; phylum Arthropoda; class Insecta; order Hymenoptera; family Formicidae; genus Atta; species Atta colombica. The sequence goes on from NW_017259302.1 coordinate 1,852,220, forward strand.
TTATTAAATTTTTACAAACAACGAATTTATTTAGAGTATAACTTAACATAAAAGTTTAATATTTAATTTTTTGTCATTTTGTCCAATAATAGAGTGTTATGTCAATATGATTAACATTTGTCTTTAATCATCGTTAGTTCTTTGATTTTTTTCAATTCTTAATATATTCTTTTACACAATAATACTTTTTACACAATAATACTCGAAGTACTAGAGGACAAATATTTTATCTGAGATGAGATACTCATATGAAATTGATTTGAAATCCTTTTTTTTCTCTTTTTTTTCTTTTATTCTTTCATGTCAAGGATTTCTGGCGACATACACAGATACCGAGTGATTTGACAAAACTTCCGTTGGAAGTGTATAAACAGTAGCAAACGAAATGAAGCATTCCGGACAAGGTTCTTGTGAGGGTAAGTGTACACTGCGCCTGTTCTTGCCTGTTTATACTACAAACTTCGACTGGCTTCCACAGTTGATGCAAGGAAGAATATCTACGAGTGTCGATCTAACAGAATGTCACTACTTTTATCTTTTATATCTATCTACATAGAAAGAAGTTTGTTGAAGTATCTACCTAAAAACATTTTTAGATCAAATCTGAAAATATATATAATTTTCATTCGGATCATTAAAATAATTATATCTCTGGTAAAAAAAAGTTGATAAAGAACGATTGAGAATGATATAGAAGAAAGACCCCTATTATGAGATAGGCGCCTAATATGAGATAGTGGTGTTTCCGCTAAACTAATAAACGCTATCTATTGGTTCCATCATAAATTTATTGTTTTTGGATTGAAAACTATTGGATTGTCCGTGGAAAGTTCGTGCCGATGTTGAAGGAAAATTGAAACGCAGAAAATTTAAATTTTAGTATACATTTATTAAATTATATAGCTTAGTCGGCATGAACTTTCCGGACAACCTAATATTTAGTGAAAAATTCATTATTAAATCATGTCTAGTTGCAAAAAAAGATTTTAGAATTTAAATGTCAAGTTTCATTGAGCTTTTAAACTTTATTTATTATTTAATATGTAAATATTTGGCAATAAATTCTTCATGTGGTGATAGAGTAAGTACTAAGAGTAATAGAAAAATATGTGATATGTTGAATTGTTAATTACAAAAGTTAGATTTGATGATCGTAAAATCGTAAAGTTTGGAAATTGTAAAATGAGATCCCTAAGGTATTTCTAGTATGAAATAACTTATAAGCGTCTATGTACAGTGAAAATCATTGCTAAAATATAAATATTATTGTACAATAATAAATAAAAAGGACAATCAGAATAAACATCGAGTGCCTGTTTTTGCGATGCTTGATTCCAACAACGTAAAGACGAGTCAATTACAATGCATCGCATACTTTTGTACGCGCACTAGCTATTGATTTGTATTTTAGAAACATTAAATAAAGTTTTTTAATTGCAATACTGATATATTTTGCGTTTTATTATCAATTTCTCGGGACATCTCATAATTAGGAGCACAATTTTTTGACTTTGCGATTTGCTCACTTTTTACATTTCTTTAATTAAAAAAAAAAATGAAATTTGAATTAAATTTTTTACATAACATTATCTTAAAGCTTACTAAATTCCCTTCAAAATGACCTATTATTTTTTTAAATTCTGCTCATAGATTTCTAGTATTTATCCAAAATGAACTCAGTATCTCATAATAGGGGCTTTTCCTCTAATATCTATCAATTTGTATCGTTTTTTATAAATTGTATCGTTAATCTTTTAATATCAAATATAAATCCTTCGTATTTTATTGGTTCTTATAAGATTTGTATTCTATTGAAAACTAACGATAGAAACTCTATCTCTTTCTATCGCATTCAATCTATTGTATCTAAAAGAATAGTAAAATAATGAATTGGCATTAATTCATTTCTATCTTACTTACTTTTTACTTAACGAATAACAATAAATCGTGTTTATTAACGATACAAATAAAATCGTTATTAATCTGAAATTTATTCTATCGGCGGTGCACAAAACTGAGTCTTTAAAATTCTATTGTTTTTTTTAGCGAATTGAAAAACGTATATGAAATATACGGATGAAATTTCGCAGAGTTTTATCTAATTTTCTAAAATGGACATATTTATAGAAGTTTATCATAAATTATAATGGATTATTCTCGATTTACAATTTAATCATTGAATTTCCATCGGTAATATACAAAAGAAATTCTATAAAATTTGATTATTTTTTAAAGATTTTAAAATCGAATTTAAAATCTGATTGTCAGTATATAACTATAGAAATATATAATTTGTCTCTATGATGAGATAAGACGAATTATATTTATGAGATTGATTGGTGGTAAAATTATTTCCAATTCTTTGTAAAAAATTTATTACAGTTAAAATTAAATTGATGAGTCTCATTTCAATTAAAAACCTGTACTTCCAAAAAAGGTTCGTGTTAGAGGTCACTAATTCTTTTTAGGGTAATAATCTCTTATTTTTTACAACGGTCACTATATTTGAGACACTGCAGAAAAAAATCAGAGATAAAAATAAAAAAGAATAATAGTGATAAAAAAAGGAAGGAAAAATTTTATGGTTGTGAAAGTTGAGCAATAAAATAAACAATAAAAACTTAAATAAAGAGAAAGTAAAAAAAGTAACGAAGCATAAAATTTTAGGGCAAAATATGCAATTTTTGCATTCTGAAAAGGCTTACATTTCAAATACAACGATTTATACGATGTTTTATATTCTTTCTAAATTCTTTAGAATAAAATTTTACTCTTTTTTAGTGAAAGAGAAAGATTTATAGAGTTGAAATTTTGTTCTATATTGCATTCAACTGCGAATCTTTAAAAACTTGAAATCAATTGGTCTTTTCTTTAGGCTGAAAAGAATACAGCCGAAACATCGATATTTGTTTAGTTTTTTATGTTAAAAATAATTTATTAAATAATTTACAATACTAAGAATTGTGTAATGGCTCTCAATTGTCCATTTGGTTCATATATATTCAATTCTATTTAGACATACAAGATGAAAAAGCAAGACAAAAGATTAAGATAATTGCTTATTAAGCAGTGTAAGTACACTGTCGCAGAATCTTTTGAGTATTTTAACATTTAACTTAAATTAATTATAAAAAAAAAATAAATATAATAACAATGTGTACAATATTAATAACAAAATAATAAATGCTTGAAATGCTTTTAAAAGTTCTAAAATTACTATATAAAATAATAAAATTTTCTTAAATATATTTTCTTAAATATATATTAAAAAAATTTTCTTAAATATATTAATAAAATTTATTTAAATATATTTAAATATATATTTAAATATATTTAAATATATTTAAATATATTTCGCACATAAGTGCGAACGCACATAGAATATAGTGCTTGTGTGTTTTATGCAATATTAATTATAAATATTTCATGTGTGTATATAATTTTCAATCAAAAGAAATTTAAGAAATCATTATTAATATTAAAATCAAAGATTTAAAAATATTTTGAATATTTAGGAAATATATTATTTTATATTATATATCTCATTGTTGGAATAAAAGATTTTGATAATTTCTAATAACGAAACTCTTTCGCTATTGACGCAGTGCGCGATTTACGAAGAATTCTGTAAAGTATGTCCGTTGTATGATTTTATTCTCTTCTCCTCGTTGTCTCGACTCGAGAACAGATCGTTTATGGTCGTCTGTCTGCCCGCCGGATTCTGTAATTTGTGGTGACAATTCCGTGTTCTGTCTCGTGCACAATGCTCATAACGGGAACGTATGACGAGATCCGCGGGAACACGCGATACAAATCCGTGCAGGGTCGGTGTCTGGTGGAAACGACGATAACGATCTCGACACAGTCATTTGATGCACTTGTCAATTTTTTTTGCGACGACTTGCCGCTGGAACGCGAGGAATTGACGCCTGCTGGTGACACTAGTTAATCCTATATTATTAAACAGAATGTCGCGTGTTTAAAATTTATTTATGTGATTATTCATACATAACTATACAAAAAGAAGAAAGTTTTATCAAAGTATCTAAAAAGGATCAGGTTGTTAAATTAGGGATTCTCGGCCTCAATCTGAAAATGAAAAAGTTCCGAGATATACAAATATTATATGTCATATTAAAGAGCTACTTATCTAAAATTTTATTAAATTGCAATTTTTAATTGTGTCTTTGATAATGATTTCTGCCAAGTTCCCGATGTTTCCCCAAGATACATTCTGCTTAAGTAGTCCTTTAATATGATACGTAATTTGTACATTTCTTTTTCATTTTGATCAAAAAAACAGCTCTAACTTAATATCCTTCTTTAAAAGATACAAATCTAAAAATAATTTTGTTATGGATTATCAAAATAATTATGTAGAACGTTGGTTGCTATTAGAAAATTGTAAAATTTTATGCAGCATTGTCTATTATGCTTAAACGTCTTATATAATTATTTTGATAGTTCAACATAATTATTTTCAGATTTGCATATCTAATTAAATTTTTAAATACTTCAGCAAAATCGATCTTTTCATATATAAGTTAGTATATAGATAAATATATATAACAAATATTTGTATAAATGTATACACATACATATTTATATATATTTATAAAGATGTAGTTTTATTT
>NW_017259302.1:1856953-1877169 GCF_001594045.1 Atta colombica
ATCCACATATTAACTCTTCGTCACATTATACATTTTGTGACATATACAACATACTGAGTTCTATATAAAAATTATTGCATAAAAACATATAACAAATTCTTTTTTCAATCAGATCTAAGGAATATAATATGGTATCAAGGTGAAACGTATTATATTAATCTTTATTAATAAAAAAAAAAATCACAGCATCTAAAGAAAGAATTGGATATGTATATCATGCGAAAGAGACATCGAAGGATTAAATAGAGCGATACATTTAGAAAAGGAATTAAAATATTTAAAATAAAATATTTAAAAGATTAAATATTTAGAGATGTTTAAAGATCTATTTACTTTAATAGATTTTTCTCTAAGAAAATGTTATTGGGGAAAAGTTAGCAGCTTTTAAGTAGATAGCCATAGATAGGCGTCGAAAAATCAGAAAAATGTAACTTGTATGACGCATCTCACATACTTTCTTACCTTGTAATATCTTCCTCCTTTTTTCTCTCTCTCTTTCGAGTGTTATATTTGTCGCCTGAGAAGCAATGTGCAAAGGCGACACACATATGCGACTTTTGGCGCATCCTGGCCTCCCCCCCACTTGAGATAGAGATGCAGCCAATCGAGTTCGCGTAGGCGGTGCGACAATGTCTGAGGGCGGCCGTGCTGGACCAACGAGCGCGCGAATCGGTGATGTAGTTGGGACTTTGGGAGTTGGGTCCGTATACTATTGCACTGATTTCGTGGCAAGAGTCCAAAGAGTCGAAGTAGCCGTCTCAGTCTGTTTCATAAGTATAGAAGGGTGCACGTGAATCCAACAATTTGTTCTGAGCATTTCCACAATATCTTCGGAGATCGACAATTGAAAAGGGGATAAAACGTCGATCCTCCAGAAATGTTTCTTCAAGATATAAGCAATTCAGTGCCCCTACAACTGCAGCTACTGGGATCGCCAGTCTTAACGCAGCACCCATCAATCGTTCTGCGGAACTTTGGTATGTACTGTTATTCCTAATAACTTTCAGTCTGTCTTATATTCAACTGTCTATAATCAACAATAATATGATGAGACCGTGAAGGTTAATGGTTTATGTTTACGATTTAGGAATTTGAATCTTTAACACAATTAGGCTTACATTTGTCGTACGACAAATTTTTCAAGCATCATTAATTGGCTCCAAAACAGTTTCTTCTTAAATAATAATTTCTCTGTCTATAACCAATTAACAGGCTCGAAAAATTTATTGTATGACAAAAAACGGATAAATGAAATGAGCACGTTTAGATACATATATGATATTTCAATATAATTCTAATTTTATAATAATACCGAAATAAAGTAATATGTATATACAAGGTAATTGTAAAATATTGAGTTGTCCGGAAAGTTCGTGCCAACTAACTTAAATAATTTAATAAATGTATACTAAAATTTAAATTTTCTGCGTTTCAATTTTCCTTCAATATCGGTACAAACTTTCCGGACAACTCAATATAAAAGTGTGACATAAAATCGTAAAAGATAACATATAACTTTTCTCTGATATAATTAACTATAATCATTCGATTAAGTCTTTCATCTTCACTTTCTTCTCATTTTTTTTCTTCAAAATTAATTGTTTATATTGTGGTTTGAATTATTTTATTATCGAAAAAATTAAATTGTTTTACCGAAAATTCTTAGCATGACGATTAAGTTATAATACATTTTTAGAAATTTTTAAAAAGTTATAAATTGTTAGAAATATATATTGATATAATACGTAAAAATATCTAAGATATATATAATTTACAACTATAATTTCCCACTCAATTCAATCTTTTATTTTCACTTTTTCTTCATTTTTTCTTCATAAAATTAAATTGTTATTGTTTATCGCAATTATTATTTATTTATTTATTTTTAATTTAAAAGCAAGATGATTAAGTTATGAATTTTCAAGAAGGGAATCTGTTTTACGGAGAAAATGATTTTTCATATAGTGATAGTTGATATTTCATGAGATCAATGCGAATTTTGGAATTTTGCCTGTGAAAATCTGAGACCAGCATCCATTTGCGGTGTTTTTAAAAGAGAAAGGTCGCTCCCAATCGATTTGCACTATAATGAAGATATCGTGTTCTTCTCGGTCACCCTGTATCGATGTCGATCACCAAATATCCCATGTAATGCGACACACATTGGGCACTGCGAGCGCCTTGATTATTTCGTGAAAGATGAAAGGATACCGACCTTCGGTCAGGCAAATAATCGTTATCTACCTACTATGAATGGCTTTTTACTGCGGTTTACGGGTACCCAGATAATCGTGTCCATACTTAATGCTACAAGTGCGGTCGACGATGGTGTTGTAAAGGGTAGCCCCTGCTGTTCCGCTATTTATGTTACCTCACCCACGTTAATTTTTTCCTACTCATCCTCATTGTTAGATAGCGTCGTCTTTTCAAAAGAAATGTTGCCTACGCACTATTGGTAATTCGAATCGCGTAAGATAGTGGCGAGCGATCATCATTATATTAAATTGAATTCTCTCAGTCTTAATATTTGCAGTATATTATTGTCATATTCCCTTTTCTTTCCTTTTTCTGAGCGTTTTCCAGCAAAGATATTTGAACATTACACAAATAACAATAAATCATTATATAAAGTCTTATTATTATTCATTAAAGTTAAATTATTCATTAAATTATATAAAGTCTTATTATTATTCATTAAACACACAGATAAAATGATTTATTGTGTTAGACTAATATCACATTTTTATCTATTTTTGTCATACGACAAGTTTTTCAAACCTAGGATAGAGAGATTCTTGGATTTTTCTGTCTTGCAGCCAATCAACAAATTCGAAATCTTTGTTATATTATATAACACATGAAATATTAAACTTGGATTGCGGGAACTTTCCAACAAATGATACAGTGATCATTTCACCTTTATTACAATAAATTTAACAAAACAAACATATAACATGTATGTAATGATTCATTGTGTCACAGTGTATCATTTGTGTCTCTTGTTATTAAATAAGAAAATCCTTGTGTCTCTTATTATTAGAAAACGTTCTTTATTTGAAAGTTTTTAGCTGTCGTTATTGTATATATTACATATTGTATATCTTACAAAAATATTCATGATTTGGTAATAAATCGCACTTTTAACGCTGAATTATCTTTAGATGATTAATATCGCCGCATTTTGTACATTCTTTTTTTTATCAATTAACTAATTGATTATGCTATTAATTTGCAGATGAGAGGATGAGTTCAAACGGATGGTTATGCCAACCAAATCCTCCATTATTACACGGTGTCACTGCGGAATTAGCTAATCGAAATCTTTGGCAACAATTTCACGAGTACAACACAGAAATGATAATAACGAAGTCTGGTCGGTGAGTGCCTCATTTTGTTGTTTTTTCTTTCTTTTTTAAAGCAGATGTCAAAATTATATACTATTTTTTATACTATTTCTTATATTTTTTATATTATTTGTAAGTCCTTCGCTAAAAGTAAATAAGATAACAATTAAAAAATAGTTCGAACTTAAATGTCGCAAATTAAATCAAACGATAAAATACACAATGACAAATTTTATCATGGCGCGAAATTATAACAATCTCTCAAATTCTTGTTCCTTCAGTCCACGGGAGATAAAACAAAAAAAAAAACTCGAAATTCAATATAATAGATCTAGATAAATCGTCAATAAAACCGTAATTGGAGGTACGAAAATTCAGTATTCGTAATAATAATTATTCACGTTTCCGCGCGCGTTTATATGACGCGTCTGAGTGGCATGGGATCGTGGCGCCCGTGTCCTCACTTGGAGACAAGCAAGACGAGATATTTTCCTTGAGACCTCTTCTTCTTTCGGCGCCCGTGAGGGGTGCATCGAAGAGATGCCGACCACTCCCCCCCTGTCTGCAACCGGAGGCCCAGTCAGGCGCCACGCCGACACTCTCGAAGCCATCGCGGTACGATACCGTTACGAAACAATGGATTTCGCAAAAAAAAAAAAAACAATACAAGAGCACTATCCCTTATCGCCGTGTTATAGTGGCCAAGGACATGAGGGAATACGATCTAAAATTCTTTCCGGATAAAATTTCTATAGACTACTAGATCTTGAGAATGGAAAAAGATATTCGTTGTGTACCTTTTATTTCAAGAGAAAATTATTTTTTTATATTTTCTTTTTGAAAATGTTTACATAAAAATTTACATTTTTACATAGTCATCGAGCTCCTTATGCTGTAGTCTCTATACTATACCTATCTACCTAAAGTTTTTTTTTTTACCTGACATATGGAAACCATTAATCGTTTTTAACGACTTGTCGGATCATTTTCCATTATAATATAGTATTTAACGCAGGTATTCTGACACATTAAGTTCTGCGCAGTGGAAGTTAAGTGGTTCCAGGTGACCCTTACATGCTTTTTCATTTTCATTCATCAAATTCTTGGAAGTTAGAGCCTAAGGAATTTTATAAATTGCATTTCGTGCTTAGAGTAATAAGAGTTATACTCTTTCCGAAAATTTAGCCGATAAGGTGAGATGTCTGAAAAAAAAAGCATAAAAATGAAAGTAAAATAATGAAAGTAAAAGATTTCTGTTCTAATTTTGTTTTTATTATATTAGTAAAATAAATTAATATATTTATTTTTTTATAATACTTAATTAACCTACTACTAAAAAAAAATAAATAAAGTAAATTATTATAATATTTAACTTAAGATTAAAAAGAATATATATTTTGCGATTACTAACAATAAGATGATTTATTAAGAGAGTCGTAAAAAATATAAAATTTTTAGAATATTTAAAATTAAATTTGATTCTTAAATAAATCAACACTTTTTATTTGCAACTATTTACATTATTGCTTTACTGCTTGACTGCGATTGATTTACGTTTTTATACAAATAATGTTACAACGCCTTGTTCTCTTTCAAATTACAATATTAAATTTTGTCGGGAATGATTTAGCAACATGTTTTTCTGAACGTTACAATATTCCAAAACCTTTTTCATCTAACGGGATTCGTTTTTACCTAAGGAATTGATATCGTGGACATTTAGTCTCAGTATCAATCTTCTTTTTTCCACCGTTTCCAAAATTTGGTCTGACGCTTATTTCTGAAATTTTCTTAATGGTGTGTGCGATAGCATCGTTTTCTTAACTAGACAGACGGGCATTCCGAAATGACGACAATGCGATTAGTCTCGCAGAAGGTGTTTGTCGCACAAGGTGATGCACCACAACATGCCTTTACGACTTGCCTTTATCGTCTCAATCAATAGGCGTTATAATAGTTAGAAATTTTTCGTCTTTTAACGTCATCATTTTAACGTATTATAATATTAGTCAGAAGGACTAGTCGCTTTGTCGCATCCCGTTTTCTTATCGACAGAAGCTTTCGGAATGTCTCGCCGGAAACTATTGAACAATTTCTTCTCAGACTGGGGACTCGAGGTCGAAATAATCGTGATAAACGTACGTAGAATTTTGCGTGGTTTTAAGTAGATAATGCGAACGGGCGTGATATCACGCACTATGCTTTCATGTTATATCGGCATCGCGTGGGCGTAAAAACCGGAAGGACGGAAAGAAGGAAGGAAGATCGAGCGATCACGGAGAGATTTGTAGCCACTTATGAACGTTCGTAACTTAGAAGCTATTTACGATTAGTCACACACGACTTTCACACAACAAAGCGCTGACATTTGCGAAATTCCTTCGATTAGTCTTCCTCAGGCACGTGGCACGATGTAATAAATAATGTCGAATGTTTTTCGAACTATACATTTCTAGTTATATCTTAGGAATAGATTTTTGGAAAAATATATTGTAAAAATTTCTTCTATTACAATATAATAAAAGTTATGATGTAATACAATAAAAAGATCATCGATACTAACGGATTTTACGCGAAGTTGATATTTTTTAAGAATCATTTATATTATATAGTTTATTTAGTTTATTATATTTCAGTACATATACAATTTATTAATACAGAGTATTTTTTCACTTATTTTGTATTTTATTTTTTAAATATTTTTTTAAATTTACGCGATTTTTTTTGTATTTTCTTGTACATCTGTTCCCAATAAAAATGATCGTTGCGTGTTATTTCGGGGAATCGCTTTTTCTAAAAAAATCGCATTTCCTGGCGTTTCTTTTGCGGAAGACAATTTACTTTTGTAAGGTTATACGTGAATATCTCATTACGTGACTTTGGACCACCTAAAGTTTCTGCTGGTCGACGCAGGGTGACCATCGATCGTGATTTTAACGAGCTAACGAATCACAAGCGGATGATCGGCGTTTTGAACAAAAAAACGTTGAGACACATGTTTATCTTCACCAGGGCGGTCTAGTCGCGACAATAGCGACGAAGGTGTCTGTCTCTTCGTACGTGTCTCTTCCGGCGTGCCGCTATTCGTAGTTCACCACGTGCCCACCACGTGCTTCTTTTCTCTTCCTCTCTCGCACTAGATCTTGCGAATTTCACAATCATACAATTTATATTCTACAGCACGATATTTGTACATTTGCACAGCTTCCGCGCTTTGGAATATATATTAATGTCTTTCTTCTTTTTAAGTACTATTTTAGCTTCTGTGCGACACAGTCTATTTTATCTTTGGTCATCTTAACAATGAATACAATAATAAAATAAAATCGAAAAATAACAAAAGTGTAACAAAAGTGACAATTGACAGATAGATCTTTCTTGAATACGAAAACTTATTAAAGAAAATCCGTTGAAAACAAATTATATATTTCTGATGAATGGAAGTTCCCTCTGGGGAATTTATTTGGTTTCGACTTTTAAAAAACTATCCTATTGTGCGCGTGTATTTCTTGAACCCTTCTCGGAAATCTTTTTCAATTGACAAAAGCAGTCTCTCTTTCTTCTAGAAAATTATTTTTAATTGTCATAAACTGAAAATGTTATAAAAATTGTTATAAAAAATGTTATAAAAATTGTTATAAAAATTGTTCATTGAAAAAAAAAACAAAAGATTTCTTTTAAAATATTATAAAAAATTTATAATCCTTTTTCAAAAATCTTTTTTAGAGAAATGCAGTTTATCTTTCCTCTAAAAAAAAAATTTTTAATTGTCATAAATTAAAGAAACATTAAAAATTGTCGATTGTTTAGAAAAAAAATATAAGTTTTCTTATAAGTGACATGAAAAACCTTTGTCATTTTTATACCCCTTTCAGAAATCTTTCTTATGTGAGTTAAAAAAAGAAGAAAAAAAAGAAGTAATCTTAAAAAAATAACATGGATTTAGATAAGCTTTACAACAAGAAATATGTTAAAAAAGTGATAAATTTAATGAAATATGAAAAATAGAGAAATGGGGAAATACATCACGGTTTTGAGCCAACTTTCGTCAGACTTACCTAAAGATATATGTATGTATGTACGTAGATGTGTTTACTGTTTTTATGTATTCATTGTGTATTTCATCATCGGGGATACATATCGGAATTCGGAGGTATATCGAACAGACGCGTGTGCTTCTCGTACAAGGAGATACGAGTAGTCCACGCGACTTTCGAGTGGCCCTGTAATCGGCGGAATGAAACGCGGGCCAGAGCTCGTGCCACCGAGACACGGCGTTATATCACATCATTACAGACGTTATCTCGTTGCTGCGTAATCGCAAGAGGCTCTTTAAACCAGATGCGTCTGTCGCACGAGCACCCGATAGCTGAACCGTCGCGTTCCAGTGATATTAGAGTCACTCTGATTGTGAGTCGTACGAACAATGAATGACCTGATCAAAATGATGTTTTCACCGCTTTATCGACTTTTTTTAAAATTGATAAAGAACTCTAGAAACTGTACTGTAGAAACTCTTTGGGGAGGACAATCAGAACTTTACTTATTTTTTTCAAATTTTAAAAAAGTAAGGCCAAAGGTATCAACATTTTTTATTCACTAAAAGAATCAAGCGAATTATTATGAAAATAAGGAGAGTGATAGGAAATTAAATATTTTATCAGAATATAAATTATGAAAAAAAAAATTTCAGAATTTCATCTCTTACACAAGAAATATAAATCTATTAATCTAATTAAAAAGTGGAAATGGAGTGTCAATAATGATCGCTCGGTATTTCTATAAATGAAATTTTTTCATTTAGATAAATAAAATTACAATCGTATTCAACAATTTAAAAACTATAAGATTACATGTAATTATACATGTAATTTTTGTTACGTTTTTTAGATAAAAATTAGCTTATTTATCTTTTATTCATCATTCTTTTCATTCAATCGTGATTATATTATTGCGATCAAATCTTAAATAATAATAATAATAATAATAATAATAATAAGAGAGAGAAAAAAATTATTTAACGTAAAAGACGAGATTTTGTCACGTCACAATAATAATCAAAGAAAACGAATCTCTTATAACGGTACATTTCAAAAGAATGAGGAAAGATAATATGATTGCTATATTCGATAATTTATAACGACATACAGAAATTTTTTGCTACATTATTGAAAAGTCCTGGATTCACCATCTTTTAAAGAAAAGTCTCGAAGCTTGCCATTTTTATACCTGCTAATGTATTGACAATGACAAAAACCGGGCGGAGACCGGGCATGTAAAGGCCACATCCTTTGTCAGCTGCCGACTTGATACGAAGGCAAACGCTAAATGTGCCGTAGAGGAAAACCGCAATTAGGCAAGCAAACGGGACTGCGACTCGATTTGACCTACCGTAGAAATATTTGCGCAGCCGGAAAAACTAGTTGACGAGGGTGAGAGTATGGAAGTCCCGCGTAGTAACAGGAGCAGACTTAACGCGTCGTCCTCTCGGCGACGCCCACTCGTCGCCGGCACGTTAATAACTAACGAAACCTTCGAAGGTCTTTGTTCTTCGAGAGAGTGCGAATACTACCTGCACGAAATGAGACCTTTTCTTCAATAGCGTCAAAAGTCTTCGAAGTAAAAGTTATCTACAAAATGGCTATGCGTCATTTCCAACACTTTATGTCATTGATAGATAACACTAGTTTACAGCTAAAATGATTTTGAACCTGGCAAGGTGTTTCTTACAGATTTTTGAATTCTGTAAATGACGCTGCAAATCAAATTTTATTAGCAGATTTAAGAAAAAAATTAAATTTTATGCATTAAAAATGGTTTCTCTAATATATTTTGAATTTTTTTATAAACAAAGATTAACATTATATTGAATTCTGATTAGAAAAGCCATAAATTAATTCATCTACTTTAAAATAAGGTCATTGAAGCTTATTTCTTTTTTTAAAAAAGCAAAAATATTTATTAACTTCAACCAGAGGAATGTTCACTAATTCGTGACGTTATATAGTTTATAATAGTAATTCTCAACTGTTCTTTTCTTTATTTTCGTTTGAAGGAGGGGAAGAAAAACTACAGGGATTAAATTACGATACGTGTCTAATGATTGTAGTGCTGCGTTTTAGGGGTTGATTTGCAATAATTCCACAAACAGCCAAAATTGATTTTCATATCGAACGCATTTTGTAGCTAAAGAAAAATATTGTCTTCTTTTTTTAATTTCCTTATTATCTACGAAAAGAATTAGAAATATTACGGAGAATTCTCTCCTAATGAAAAATTATATTATTTTTGTTATATTTTTGCAAGTACTTCAAATTTTGTGATTTAGGGAAATTTTGAAATTTGAAGCTCATTGACTCAATATTATTGTTATCCAATAAATTATTTATGGGACATTTTTTTTATCTTTTACAGACGTATGTTTCCGTACGTGCAAATAAACATAAACGGTTTGCAAAAGCGTGAAATTTATCATGTATTCTTGGAGATAGCACCAGCCTCCAATCAACGGCACAAGTACTGCGGATACGAGAACGGGAATAAGAATGGCAATGTGGGTGGCTGGAGCATCGCGGGACCGGCAGATCCGCAGCATCCCTTAAACCGTAGGCTTTATCAGCATCCCGACAGTCCCGCGACTGGCGAGCACTGGATGGAAAATTCGATCAATTTTATCAAATTAAAACTTACAAACAACGTCAATGACAAGAGTAACGTAAGTATAATATACGCTGATTAATGCCTAAATTCTAAGTAGAATCGTAAAGCTCGTAACATATTCTTGTAGGATTTGTAAAAATTTTTAAGTGCTTGTACCTTTATACAATATTTTTACAGACAGCTTCTTACTAGTCATAAAATTTACAAGAAATCGTAGATATTTACGAATAATCGTACATCTTACGATACGCATAAAATTAGAATATTAGTCATAAGTACTTACAAGTTTTGCGAGAACACGTTACAAGTCTTACGATTGTGTTTAGAATTGACCCATAAATTATTGTATTTATTATAATTAGTATGCAATACAATTCAATAAAAGTTACCATTTGAAGTAACAATTTATCTTTAGTTATTTATTAATTTTATTAAAAACAATATTTTATATGAAATACATTGTTTGATGGGATTCGTCGAATATGCATTTAGATTTTTTATCTTTAATTTTTCCAATAAATCAAGGTAATTTTTGTCTTTTTAAATCTTTTTTTTTAATCGTTCTTTTAATTAAACATATAGTCTGTTTCGAGACAAATTTATTATTAAAATGTTGATCTTTCGAGATCATTCAAGGTCATTTACAATCGTTTGAAGTCTTATTTTTTTATCAATGAACTTCAAATCTTTTGGAAGACATTTCATCCACCACCAAAGTATGAATTCCAGCATAACCTCGCAAATATAAATAGTAAGTCTTAAGTCTTAATAGTAAGTCTTAAGAAATTGATCACTCACAACCGAATGTAAGAAGAATAATTAACTGTGATTAGTCGATTCTTTAAGACTTAAGGCTACTCTATTGTGTTTGCGGAGTAATAGAACTCCTTCTCAGAATGACCGTCGAGTTTGAGAAACACTCAACGTGTTTTGTGGTCGTTGAATAGGAAGAAGTAAGACATCTTATACTTCTCACTAAGCCTTCTGAATTTGACGTTTGCAGACTATTTTCTTTTCTTATGAGGACTTTATAAAAGATAAAGTATATTGATAAAAATGTTTCTCAAACTCAAAAGTCATTTTGAGAAGGAGCATCATAGTGTTATCGCACTATACTCTGATGACGAATGGAACATTTTTCAAATTATTTTGAAATTTATTAATAAAAAAATAAAAGACTTTAAACAATCATAATTGGCCTCGAAAAATATTAAACTAAAAATCGATAAACTTGTCACGAAATAGGTTACACATCTAAAAAAAAGGATTCTGTTCTACTTAAAAAAAAACAAAGATTATTCGTACGTCAGAAAATTTAAGACATAAAAAGATTTTAATGCATCCATTCGAAGAGTCCCAAATGTATTTCATAAAACTTTTTTTAATAAAATCAATAAGAAATAAATCATTTCAGATGACAGTATTTGTTGAATCATCCTGTATGCTAAGTTTAAAAGTATTGAAATATGAAAACATCTAATTATAAGTTTGGATTTTATATATAACAGTATATAAAAGAACAAAGGATAAAATAAATTATTTGTTAATTAAAAGGAAATCTGCATATGTAATACATATATACGTATATATAAAATATATACATTTTTTAATTAACAAATAACTTATTTTATTTTTTTAATAAACATTTGGTATTGTAACACAGATAATATTTAGTTAATAATTATACTTGCTACACAATTATCTCATAAAACGGTGCACAAAAGAAAATAGAGAAATACGTACAAACGAAATACGTTGCAAACGAAAGATAAGACAATCCCTTAGAGAAAGAAAGATAATAGATAAATACGTATTGAAAACGAAGGATAAGACAATCCCTTGGAGGAAATAGAAGGAGAAAAATTTAGTGGCCGTCGCTCATTTATCTAGTTCTTCCATGTTTTGACAGCTTTGAAATGTTTTTAAAAATCCTCATTCTCCACTCCCATCTCCGCTGTTCTGGTTCATATTACGTTTCTTTTCCCTTTTGTAATGTACGAAGAAATCGTTAGCTCGTTTATCTAATTCAATTTCGATTCATTTTTTTTTAAGCATTAACTCAATTATGCGTTTCCACCAATGTAGATTAAAGTTAATCTACACACATTGATGGAAGTGGGTATTAATAATTATTTGTAAGGCGCTACAATATTTCCTGTTTCCTTTTTACTTTTTCCTTCTCTCTATTTTTTCTATTTTCTTTATGTATATCTTTAGATAATAAGTACATTATAATAACTAGATAATAGACAAAAAAGTGATACAATCTATGTCTCTTATGGGATAACTGTGATATAAGAACACACTTACAATTAATTTTTCCTAACATTAAAAAAGTGATGACTTTCTCTCTCTCTCTCTCTCTCTCTTTCTCTCTCTTTATAAACAAGTTTTAATTTATTATTAAAAAATATATAGGTATATGTATTGATTTGGTATACGTAAGAATTTATTTTCGAAGACTTCTAATATTTTTATGGATATTCTGGCTATTCTCTCACGAAATTCGCTCGAAAGCGAAAGTGTCTTGTGGTTGAGGATTAAAGAAATTTCTGAGAAAAAAAGATCGGCGATGCATTTTCCGGGGGAAACTTAAGCTACTCAAGACGGTGCGGCACATCGATGGTCGATCCATCTATGGAGACCGATGGCGTCTATGAGGAACGCAGATTAACACGCTCCACAACACCCTGTAATCGATATACCTCCCTTTCCTGGGGCTGAACGAGAGTGAGTTTGTTTACGAGCCGATGGAGTTCCTAGCTGCCGCCATCGCCGTTGGTGTTAAGGACGCCGTTTTACGGTTCTCTTCTGCCTTTGTCGATGGCAAAAAGGATCCGCATGGAGAGCAAAAGCACGGCGGCACTTTTGCCCCTCGTTATTGTCCATTAGTGCTGATTCATGCATGAAAAGCGTCACGATAATCCATAAAGGTTCGCGGCTAGACAGCGGCGACAAACAAGAGATTCGCATTGTTGCGCGTTTATCAATTTCGTCACCTTTCCCTTCAACAAGGAAACAAGCAAGATCAGATCTGAGATTTAAGAAGATCTATTTAATCTCTATGATCTATCTACTCTAAAGCAACTAATCAGAAGAGCTTATGAAGGCAATCAGAAAAGATTATGAAGAATTGTTAGAAAAATGATTATGTTCGAATATAAAAAGAACCTCAAGATTTTTTATTATAAGCGATTTTGAATTGCAAAATTTTAGCAAAAAATTTTCACTAATCTCTGTTTTAGCGCGGGAGTTAACGTAACTTTCCTTTTTTAGTTCATTTCAAACAGGATTCATTTTATATCTATTGAAAATTTTAAAAATAATTAAGAAATTAATATTTTTATTAAATATTCAGCAAACCGAAATCACTGAACAGAATTCTGTTTTCATTAAATAGAATTTTTTTTTTAAATTTTTATCTAAAATATATTATACAATCAGAAGAAAAATAGATGAAGTTGAGATTTTTGAGTGTAAAATTTATTGTACCCTTACTTTTTTATTATATTTATTATATTTTTAATGTTACACCTATTTTGATATAATGAAACTTAAAATTATAACTCTTTATGTAAAATATGAATATTCCGCTTGAAATCGACTGTAATGACTACCAGATCGCGTATTGAAGTGATGCATTTTGCTCTTGATTCATACGAGAGATTCTCGGTGGCGCGGAGACATGTGATTCCGAGAAGGTTGCAGAGCTTAGTCTGGTTTTCGGGAATCGCGTCTGTGTCTACCGTCGGCCTCTTTAGAGAGGCGCCAACTTATCTCGAAAAAGCGGCGCCCCTTTTACCCGGTTCCTCAAACTAATTACGAATTTAATAAAATTCCCAGCGTTTCGTCCCACTCCTTCCGCCTCTCCACCCCCATCTGTAACTAACAGAAAGACTCTCTTCTTTCGTACTTCTCTTCCTTCTCTCCTCCAGGATCATCTTTCGCTATGCAGATACTGTATAACAGAGATTTTTTTCATATTTAACAGTCAAAAATACAAATTCTTAATGAGTAAAACTCATTTATATAATATATATTTCATATATATTTTCAGTCTTTTATAGCTTTTAATTAATAAAAAAAATCACATCGTTTAAACATACGTAAAAAAAATATCTTATAAAATATTGATTATTAATAGTTCAATAATAGTTCAATTAATTAATAGTTCAAATAATTAATTTAATAAACTTTAATGAACTTCTAAAATTGCTGATTTTAATTTTAACGACGTATGATAGAAAATCGCTTTTTAATTATCTATGTATTAATTATTTATTTTAATTATCTATTATTTTTTAAAAGTTAATAATTTAAGAAAAAAATTGATATTACAGGCAATATTAACATCAATGCACAAATACGTTCCTAAACTCTGGATAATTCGTTGCACCAATGCGACGAGTTATAATGAGCTTTTTTCTCATCCAGCCGCGTCATTCATTTTCAACGAGACGGAATTTATTGCTGTAACAGCATATCAAGTAAGTGTTATAAAATAAAATCTAAAAACGAAATTCGTTATTTCTTTTGAAACATTTACATTTTAATAACTGTGTAATTTAATCTTTTGTGTATAATCTTTCATATATCGAGAAAAATGCTAAAATGCATTGCAGTAGCTTAATGTAATTCTTCAAGCATTTGAATCTGTATAATTATAATCGATTAAATTTTTTTGATAAAAAATTTTTAAAAGTTTTATAAATTCTTCTAAGTAATACAAATTTGTTGATTCATATTAAATCAGCCTTTTATTAAGACAAAATACTTTATTTTCATTCATTTACGAAAAATAGGATGAACCATAGAAATTCGACCGTGAAAAATTAAGACTATAAAAAGTTACATATTTTAATTATAATTATATATTTTAATTATTACATATACTTATTTTTTTTTCTTTCTTTATCAATTATTATTATACATTTTATTATTTTTTTACACATCTGAAAATTGTTTTTTTCAAAATGTAGGCTATCTAACCGTAATATATGTTTCTTTGTGTTCATTGCGTCTAACGTAACGTTTGTGATCTTTTTGCAGAACGAAAACATTACGAAATTGAAGATCAATAATAATCCATTCGCAAAAGGTTTTCGCGAGACGGGACAGTCACGATTCAAGCGCAAATATCAGCAATCCGATCAACAGTCTCAATTGGGTTCCAACGGCGCGGATGATGAGAGGGGCAGCGTTTCTTTCTCCGACTCCGATTCGAATCACGTCTCAAGCGAACGGAGTAGTCTTGTGAGTAGTGAGGAAAACTTGACGCAGGAATCGAAAAGACTAAGACGTGAAATCGAAAGTAACACGGACAATGACGCACGCAATGATGTTAGGCGAATTGCCGCAAATCTGTTCGAACCGATCATTGCGGACCCAGGAATAGCATTGAATGACGAAAACGAGGTGCACCTTCATAGACCCTGGTTGAATCCACCACCACATAGTCAAATGATACCACCATTGTACTATAATCGATCTTCTCTGAATTATCAGTACGGTAATACATGGTATACGGATAATGTACAAAACTATATGACACTTCGTGATTCCCACCAGTTTCAATTCAGTAATTGTTACTGTCATCATATATTGAATGTGTTTGGAGAGCGCACTATCAGCACTCTTATATCATTCTGTCCTTATTGTACGATTAATAAACGATAAAGATAAAATGACATAACAATGCTTGATGTAGCATGTTCTTCGAATATATTCATGGCTGTGTCACATGCGGACGAACGCTGTTTTTGTTTATCTCATAATTTTGTTGCAATAAATGCTTTATGATATGGAGAGTAATATTATACGTGCGAATTAATTAAGACTGAAGATTTAAGATGACAGATAAATAATATCGAAATAATACATACACACACGCACACATGTATACATATGTATGTACATACATATACATACATATATGTATTCAAGATGTCCCAGACCATTCGCATCATCCATTTATAAAAACGAAGTTTTTATTTCAAAAATTCCAAAATTTTAATAAGTAAATCGAGTAAAACAATATATTTATATTTTTGTTTTACAATATTTTTGTTTTTCTTCAGTTCCAAATAAAAATAAACAAATTTCGGACTGGAAGTTGATATTTTTTTAATAGAATATGATTTTTTTATTCATGAATATGTAACAAAAACAATATTATGTTTCATTTAAAATAATCGACTTCCAATTTGAATTGCCCATTTTAATTTCCATGTCCACGTTTTTCCATGTCCACACTCTTTCAACTAATGCATTAGCATGATAATGCACGTTCCAGTTGTATTATAATTCAGTGATAATATTCGATTTATTTATAAAAATTTTGGGATTTTTAATAAGAACTTTTGTTTTTTCTGGAACATCCTAATACATACATATACAGGATGAATCAGAGTAATTGAACTACTTTTTTACCTTACGAGAAAATTATTGACTTTATATCTAATTATCGACTTAGCGATACAGATCAGATGCGTGAATACATGTGAATTGCTGGTTTGGGTGAACTGAAAAAAAGGCATATTTTTAATAATTTTGTATAATAAAAATAAAACCATTTTCACAACTTAATGTCAAACATACCTGTTTTTGCGTTCAGACCAACAGTTCGCACGATGTCTATCAGGAGAAATAAAATTTTTCAGTGTATGAAGTTCCCGAAGATTGCGAGGGAGGAGAGGGGGGAGGGGATAAATATATTTCCTCATATATTTTTTTACGTGACAAAAGTAGTTGTTCTAATTTAATTTTTTTTTTTTTAATGAAATCGATAATGAACTCCTCCATATTTAAATTATTGATAATTTCTCGATGAGTGTACAACAATATGATTTAAATGTTTTTGTCTCGATCGAAAATAACTTTTTAAATGTCTTAAATAAGAAAATGATTTTTTATTCGAATAAGTTGATGTAGAAATCAGAATTTAATTCATTATCACAAGTGTCATTACTAATAATATGCGATAGGTATAATTTTCAAAAATTTTGATGTTGAAGAGCTTATTTTTGACTCATTAGATTTTTTTCTACAGATTTTCTAATTGTGGTCTTATCTTTTTTGCGCTGTCCCTCGAAAACACTTCTTTCTGTTGCATATTTACAACAATTTGAGATTTTTATAGAAAGTGCAGATCTTAATCTGCGATTGTAACTGAGATGAACTATCAATTGAATGGGGACAGTTTTTTTAATTTTTGCCGTAACTTCTTTTAGTTAGATCTTATAAATTCTGAAAATAAAATAAGTCAAATAGGTTGAGAAGATATGGTGGTTCAGAGCAGAAGTCTACCATAAGGATCCCAAATATCACACAGTATGAAATTCAGTGTATGATATTCTATACATTGAATCATTCAGTGTATGAAGTACTCAGATATATCAACCTAAGAAATTGGTTTAACTACTCTGATTCACATTGTATATATCATTATATTTTCATATTGTTATATTTATTATTTGCACAATTACTTGCACGTTTTATTCTTCATTCATATAATGTGTACATATACATTATAATATATACATTATGCATATATGTATAAATGTTTATGGATCTTTAAAATGGCTTATAATTAATAGAAAATTTAAAATAGCACGATCATTTTATACCGTTTTTTCTCATAAAATTTATAATATATATATGTATAAAATATGTATAGATATATAATAACTTTTATGAAACATAAAGATAATTAAGATGCTGATTAAGCTATTTTAAAGATCTATAAACGTTTCTACGTGATTATGTACCAAAGATTGTTGTATAGATAAATAGCATAAATATTATGTAATTTTCTCTTAAATGGTTTTAATAATATGAGTTGAAACTCATTTTACAATTTGAAGATTTCACATTTAAAGTGAAAAAATTTAATGTGAGTTTTTAGCGATAAAATGCGTACGCTAAGTATATGTACACATCACTGTTCCTACATCTTGTTAATAAAAAAGGAATTAAAAAGGAATTGATTTATTTTTAGTAAGCAAAACAATGAAATCTTTTTATAAGTGTAAATATATGTATAAATAAAACATTGACAAGATATTAAAAAGTAAAAAATTTAAAGATCAAAGAGTTTATAATTTTACAATTACAATATGAATTAAGTATAAAAGTTGAAATTAAATTTAAGATTTTATATATAAAATCACCGAAGAAATACGAATGTTTGTTTTTATATGTCTCATAGATATAAATCTTTGAGTATTATTATAAATATATTGCAGTAACAAATATATCTCGATGTGAAATTTTGCGGAGCTATAAATGCAATAGCTACACGTGACATTTTTGTCGCATTTACCTATAAAGTGTCAACATGATCGAACATCTACAAATGCTATTCAAAATAATTTCAAATTGACGTTTCCCAAAAAGAATTTGCGGTTTTATTGTAGAACAAATTCATTTCTCCCAACTATACTTAATAATATATGATGAAAATGGAAGAAGAAATAAAGAGAGACGGAATTTCTGACTATTGCACAATTATTCTACCGTCGCACTTTATTTCTTTTTTTTCTCAGTTACATTCATTATAATATTTATATACCGGATATTTGGTAAAGACCGTAATAACTAAGGCCATCTTAATCAGCCAATTCCGGGATCAATCTTAAAATAAAAAAAATATTGGGATTCTTCACGTTATTTAAATATACTAATGAATTTACATTATATGATAAATTAGGACAAATGGCATTTTTTCGGAATGTCTTTAAAGTTTTAGAGATCC
Organism: Atta colombica; assembly: GCF_001594045.1. Lineage (NCBI taxonomy): Eukaryota > Metazoa > Arthropoda > Insecta > Hymenoptera > Formicidae > Atta > Atta colombica. Next base: position 1,875,710 of record NW_017259302.1, read on the forward strand.
GAAAATCGGGATGTTCCGCAAAATTCGAGACAATTCGTTAATTTACCTCCTAGGTAAATTCCTGAGATTATTTTGAGATGATAATCCTAATCTTGATAAAAATTTTTCTCATAATTTTTCTCATAAAAATTTTTCATATAATTTTTCAGAATTTCTATATAATTTTTTAGAATTTCTATATAATTTCATAATTTTTTCGCATTTTTTATACGAATTGGAACATTTTTTAGAAAATCTACATCTCTTTTCTCAGAATTTTTCATATATGTTAATTATAAAATATCATAAGAGTTCTAAGATTTTTTGTAAGTATAATTTCTGGTAAATGTTATAAAATCTAAAAAATTTTAAAATATTTTTTTTATTATGGGAAATTATGAGAAGAGAAACTTCAGAATTCACTTGTATGAAAAATTCTGAGAGAAGATGTAAACTTTCCGAATTTTTCTGAGTATTTCTGAAAAATGTTCCAATTCGTATAAAAATTATGAAAAAAATTTTCGCCAGGGAATACTTGCAAAATGCAGGGCTATAATAGTTTTTGAATTATAAGCATTTAAAGTCAGCGAATCATATCGCCTAAAATTCGCGCGATCAGAAGTGGTTGATATTGATTTTGTTTTAAACCACATTGTATTAGAATTTTTGTCTTAAAATAAACTCAAGAATTTACTTTTAAGCGTTGCTACGGTCTTTACCGGACACCCTATATTCATCTATGAAAGCTTTTCTTCTTTTTTTCTTTTAAACATATTCTGTTAAAAGCACAAATTGCCAATAATTGCATATATTTGTTTTCCATGTTTGTTTATATAATATATATAATATATATTATTTATACATATAAATACATATGGTATAAATATATACATATAATATATATGTATAATATAACATACACATTTCTTTTATATTTTATATTATATATTATATATATAAATTATTGTAATATAATATATAATGTAAAAAATATATATAATTTATGCAAGTATGCGTGCTCGCATCTGTGTATGTATACAGAGTGTATCAAAAGTCTGGAAACGGTCGAATATCTTGAAAAAGCATAGTATTCTTGAGAAAAATGTTTCAGACAAAGTTGTAGAGTTTAAAAACGATCTTAAAAATTAACGCAATGTCATGGCTTATTTCGAGCTATAATTAAATTAACTTTGAATTAATATAATCAACAATACTCGACTTGGCAATAATTATGCTTTTTTGATTTTTTCTCCACGTACGCCTTTAATCTTTCTTCCCTGATTTTTGCAGCTTCTGTATCCTCTTCCTCATCTGAACCAAATAGATCTATGTCGTCATCATCGTCGTTTGCCTTTCTTATCGCCGAAGCTGAGACATCAGCAAAAATGCTATGCTTTTTCGATATTCGACTGTTTCCAGACTTTTAATACACCCTGTATATATATATATATATATATATATATATATATATAAATAAAACT